>NW_027415026.1:0-16402 GCF_964106895.1 Numenius arquata
CCCCAGGAGGACCTTGGGGACCCCGTCATGGCCACCAGGGACCCCACTGGGGACCCCACACGGTCCCGGGGACCCCAGGAGGACCTTGGGGACCCCACCATGGCCACCAGGGACCCCACTGGGGACCCCACACGGTCCCGGGGACCCCAGGAGGACCTTGGGGACCCCATCATGTCCCCCAGGGACCCCACTGGGGACCCCACAGAGTCCCAGGGACCCCAGGAGGACCTTGGGGACCCCATCATGGCATGGCCACCAGGGACACCACTGGGGTCCCCACACAGTCCCGGGGACCCCAGGAGGACCTTGGGGACCCCACCATGGCCACCAGGGACCCCACCGTGTCCCCTAGGGACCCCACTGGGGACCCCACAGAGTCCCAGGGACCCCAGGAGGACCTTGGGGACCCCACCATGTCCCCTAGGGACCCCACTGGGGACCCCAGGAGGACCTTGGGGACCCCACCATGGCCACCGGGGACCCCACTGGGGACCCCACAGAGTCCCGGGGACCCCAGGAGGACCTTGTGGACCTCACCATGTCCCCTAGGGACCCCACTGGGGACCCCAGAGAGTCCCGGGGATCCCAGGAGGACCTTGGGGACCCCATCATGGCCACCAGGGACCCCACTGGGGACCCCACAGAATCCCAGGGACCCCAGGAGGACCTTGGGGACCTCACCATGTCCCCTAGGGACCCCACTGGGGACCCCAGGAGGACCTTGGGGACCCCACCATGTCCCCCAGGGACCCCACTAGGGACCCCACAGAGTCCCGGGGACCCCAAGAGGACCTTGGGGACCCCACCATGGCCACTAGGGACCCCACTGGGGACCGCACATGGTCCCAGGGACCCCAGGAGGACCTTGGGGACCTCACTGTGTCCCCTAGGGACCCCACTGGGGACCCCAGGAGGACCTTGGGGACCCCACCATGGCCACCAGGGACCCCACTGGGGACCCCACAGAGTCCCGGGGATCCCAGGAGGACCTTGGGGACCTCACCATATCCCCTAGGGACACCACTGGGGACCCCACACTGTCCCGGGGACCCCAGGAGGACCTTGGGGACCCCACCATGGCCACCAGGGACCCCACCGTGTCCCCTAGGGACCCCACTGGGGACCCCACAGAGTCCCGGGGACCCCAGGAGGACCTTGGGGACCCCATCATGTCCCCTAGGGACCCCACTGGGGACCCCAGGAGGACCTTGGGGACCCCACCATGGCCACCAGGGACCCCACTGGGGACCCTACACGGTCCCGGGGACCCCAGGAGGACCTTGGGGACCTCACCATGTCCCCTAGGGACCCCACTAGGGACCCCAGGAGGACCTTGGGGACCCCACCATGGCCACCGGGGACCCCACTGGGGACCCCACACGGTCCCGGGGATCCCAGGAGGACCTTGGGGACCCCACCATGGCCACCAGGGACCCCACTGGGGACCCCAGAGAGTCCCGGGGACCCCAGGAGGACCTTGGGGACCCCACTGGGGACCCCACACGGTCCTGGGGGACACAGGTGGGACCCCGCTGGTCCCCAGGGCCCCCCGTGCTCCCCACTCACAGCAGGGCCTTGTCGGGGCGCAGCAGCCGGGGCGAGAACTCGCTCAGCACCTCCAGGAAGGGCAGGTTGAGGGGGGGCAGCCCCGTCCCGGGGCCGGGGGGCTCTTGGAAGGCGAACTGGATCCCCTCCCTGGCAGGGATAGAGGGATGAGGGAAAGGCTGAGCCCCAGCTCGGCCCCCCCCCCCCCCGGCCCCCCCCTGCCCCCCCCCCCAGCCCCTCGCACTTGTGCAGGTTGAGCAGCGCCGGGCGGTTGCGGAGCTGGTGGAGGCTGAAAAGGAGGGAAAAGCGTCGCGCCAGGTCCCGGATCTCCTGGAAAGCCTCGGATTCCTGGATTTTGGGGCCCTGCTGCAGCAGCAGCTCCGTCATCAGCTGCGCGGAGGCGGAAGGTCAGTGAGGGATCCCCCCCCCTCGCAGACACCCCCCCCCCCTGCTCCCCTAGAAGCCTTCCAGACCCCTGGACCTGCCCAGAGACATCTCCCAAAATCCCATCCGCGTCTCCTGGAGCCTCCCAGATCTTCCTAGATCACCTCAAAGACCCCTGGAGACTCCCTCGGATTCTCCAGAGACCCTCAGAGCTTCTTGGAGACCCTCAGAGCTTCCTGGACCCCCCCCCCCAGGGACACACACACACACACCCTGGTACCTGCTGGAGACTGAGGAGCAGGGTGCGAGCCCACTCCTCCCGATCCATCTGCCGGGTGCAGTTGAGAGTCTCTTTGATGATGTCCCCGTAGTCGCTGTAGAACTGGAGAGGAGTTGACAGGGTCCCACGTCCCCAAGATGTCCCCAAAATGTGTCGAGGGGTCAGGGGACAGCCCTCTCACGTGTGTGTTTGTGTCCCCCCCCTGACCTTGGCGTAGTGCTTGAAGACGTCGGAGGCGGCGCTGAGCTCCAACACGTTGTAGATGATGAGTTTGCAGAAGCCGGCCAAGAGCACCCGGCGTTGGTGCAGCTCCTCGATGCGGCTCTCGGTGTCCTCTGTTGGGGGGGGGACAATGAAGAGGACAGACGTCCCCAAGGGGACATCCCTAGGAACACGGAGAGGGGAGACGTTACCGGTGGCCGAGAGCTCCTCGTGGTCACCGGCGTGGTAGAAGACGTGGTCCATGAGGAAGGCGGCCAGCTGGGACTGAAGCCCGGCGTCGGGCAACAACACCAGAGGGGCCAGGGTCTCTCGCCCGTCCTGCAGCAGCTGGGGCCCGAAGACCAGCAGCAGGTCGCTGAGCACCATGAAGGCCTGAGGACACGGGGATGGGCTCAGGGTCAGCCCATTTCCCCCCAACCCTCCGTGTCCCCCCCCCCCCCCCACGTACCTGCTCCCGGATGCCGGCGTCCACGTCGGAGAGGCAGCTCTGGCACCAGGAGCAGAAAGAGGTGACTCTGCTCTTCAGGTTCCGCAGCTGCTCCTGGGCAAGGGGACGAGGAGGTGGCCTTCAGGGACTGTCCCAAGGGACTGTCCCTTGGGGCCGTCCCTGTGCCCCCTACTCACCTGGGGGACGTTGGTGCTGGGCAGGCGCGAGAGCTCCCAGAGAACGTGGAAGTGGAGGCAGGTGATGGTGGGTACGAGGACCTGGGGTGGGGGGGGGGGGGGTGGGGGGTAAGGGAGGGGGGCTGCAGTGCTGAGGAGCCCCCCCCCACGTCCCCACCCTGTCCCCGCTGTGTCCCCAGGGCCCTACCTGCGGGGGCACCTCGCCTGTGTCCACGGCGCGCTGCAGGAGCTGGGCGCAGGGCTCAAAGAGCTGCCAGGGCGTCAGGTCGTGGGCGCTGCAGGGACAGGGTGACATCAGCAGGACCAGGGGATGGGGACATGGGGCAGGGGACAAGACCTTGGGGGACATGGGGAGCACGTGGGGCAGGTGGACAGGACCCTGGGGGACATGGGGACACAACCCTGGGGGACACAGGGACATGGGGAGCACATGGGGCAGGTGGACAGGACCCTGGGGGACACGGGGACACGACCCTGGGGGACAAGGGGACATGGGGAGCATGTGGGGCAGGGGGACAGGACCCTGGGGGACACGGGGACACGACCCTGGGGGACAAGGGGACATGGGGAGCATGTGGGGCAGGGGGACAGGACCCTGGGGGACACAGGGACACGACCTTGGGGGACATGGGGAGCATGTGGGGCTGGGGGATAGGACCCTGGGGGACACAGGGAGCACGTGGGGCAAGGGACAGGACCCTGGGGGACACGGGGACACGACCTTGGGGGACACGGAGAGCATGTGGGGCTGGGGACAGGACCCTGGGGGACATGGGGACACGACCCTGGAGGACATGGGGACACAGGGAGCACGTGGGGCAGGGGGACAGCACCCTGGGGGACATGGGGACACGACCCTGGGGGACATGGGGAGCACATGGGGCAGGGGGACAGGACCCTGGGGGACATGGGGACATGGGGAGCACGTGGGGCAGGGGACAGGACCCTGGGGGACACGGGGAGAACGTGGGGCAGGGGACAGGACGCTGGGGACACGGGGACACGACCTTGGGGGACATGGAGAGCATGTGGGGCAGGGGAACAGGACCCTGGGGGACACAGGGAGCACGTGGGGCAGGGGGACAGGACCCTGGGGGACACGAGGAGAACGTGGGGCAGGGGGACAGGACCCTGGAGGACATGGGGACATGGGGAGCATGTGGGGCAGGGGGACAGGACCCTGGGGGACACGAGGAGCACGTGGGGCAGGGGACAGGACCCTGGGGGACATGGGGACACGATCCTGGGGGACATGGGGACATGGGGAGCACATGGGGCAGGGGGACAGGACCCTGGGGGACGCGGGGAGCACGTGGGGCAGGGGACAGGTTGCCAGGGACACACAGGGCAGAGGGACAGGGTACCACAGGACACAGGGAGGGGGGACAAGGACACCGGGGGACCCTTGGGGACGTGGGCGGAGGAGCGGTGTGGCCCCATGGCCCCCCACTCACTTAAACAGGATGGAGATCCTCTTCAGCGTGGCCGCCATGCTGTACACCTCCTCCTCGTCCAGGGACGAGGCCTGGGCAGGGCCCTGGGTTGGGGACACCCCACGTGGGGTTGGGGACCCACACCAGGCTGGGGACACCCCTCTCCCCGTGGTCCCTTGCCGGCCCATCCCAGACCAGTTCTTCCCATTCCCTTCCCAGGCCACCATCCTCCCTTTTCCCCTCTCCTGTCCCCAGCCTCATCCCAGCTCCGGGTCCCTGTTCCCAGCCCTGGGGTGGCCCAAGCTCCTTGTCCCCATCTTCAGGTCTGGTCCCCAGCCTCATCCCAGCTCCGGGTCCCTGTTCCCAGCCCTGGGGTGGCCCAAGCTCCATGTCCCCATCTTCAGGGCTGGTCCCCAGGTTCATCCCAGCTCCAGGTCCCTGTTCCCAGCTCCGGGTCCCTGTTCCCAGCCCTGGGGTGGCCCAAGCTCCACGTCCCCATCTTCAGGTCTGGTTCCCAGCCTCATCCCGGCTCCGGGTCCCTGTTCCCAGCCCTGGGGTGGCCCGAGCTCCGTGTCCCCATCTTCAGGTCTGGTCCCCAGCCTCCTCCCAGCTCCGGGTCCCTGTTTCCAGCCCCAGATCCCTCTCCCCAGCCCTGGGGTGGCCCGAGCTCCGTGTCCCCATCTTCAGGTCTGGTCCCCAGCCTCATCCCAGCTCTGGGTCCCTGTTCCCAGCTCCGGGTCCCTGTTCCCAGCCCTGGGGTGGCCCAAGCTCCACGTCCCCATCTTCAGGGTTGGTCCCCAGCCTCATCCCAGCTCCGGGTCCCTGTTCCCAGCCTTGGGGTGGCCCAAGCTCCATGTCCCCATCTTCAGGGCTGGTCCCCAGATTCATCCCAGCTCCGGGTCCCTGTTCCCAGCTCCGGGTCCCTGTTCCCAGCCCTGGGGTGGCCCAAGCTCCACGTCCCCATCTTCAGGTCTGGTCCCCAGCTTCATCCCGGCTCCGGGTCCCTGTTCCCAGCCCTGGGGTGGCCCAAGTTCCACGTCCCCATCTTCAGGGTTGGTCCCCAGCCTCATCCCAGCTCCGGATCCCTGTTCCCAGCCTTGGGGTGGCCCGAGCTCCATGTCCCCATCTTCAGATCTGGTCCCCAGCCTCATCCCAGCTCCGGGTCCCTGTTCCCAGCCCTGGGGTGGCCCAAGTTCCATGTCCCCATCTTCAGGTCTGGTCCCCAGCTTCATCCTGGCTCCGGGTCCCTGTTCCCAGCCCTGGGGTGGTCCAAGCTCCACGTCCCCATCTTCAGGTCTGGTTCCCAGGTTCATCCCAGCTCCAGGTCCCTGTTCCCAGCTCCGGGTCCCTGTTCCCAGCCCTGGGGTGGCCCGAGCTCCGTGTCCCTATCTTCACGTCCAGCCCCATCCCCGGTGTCCCTCTCCCGTCCCCCACCTGCAGCAGCTCGGTGACCTCCTGGTGGAACTTGTCGGCCAGCTGGTCGGCCAGGCGGCTGCGCACCAGGTCGCCGCGGCCGTGCAGGGCCAGTTGGGGGTCGCAGAGCACCTGGAGGGCGCGGGACGCGGCCCCCAGCACCTCCGGTCCCGTGTGTTTCTCCACCACCTCCTGCAGCTGCCCCAGCACCAGCTCCAGGTGCTGTGGGGGAGAGAGAGGAGCTGGGGGGGGCCGGGGACACCGGGACACCCCACCGCCCTGGGGACAAGGGGACATAGGGCATCCCCCCCCCTGCAGGAGGATGGGGACAGCCATGGGGGACAAGGAGAGCCCCGTGATGGGGGGCAGGGAGAGCCCCGTGATGGGGGGGCAGAGGGGGCACAGCCTCCTGACGGGGCAGGGACACAGAGCACCGGGAACGAGGGTCTTGGGGCTTCCCAGGGGGATCCACAGCCTCCCACAGGGACGTAGAGCCCCCCCCGCCTCCCCCCCTGGGAAGATGGGGACAGCCACGGGGGACAGGGACAGCCATGGGGGACAGGGACAGCCACGGGGGACAGATGGGGCACAGCCTCCCGACGGGGCAGGGACACAGAGCACCGGGGACGAGGGTCTTGGGGCTTCCCAGGGGGATCCACAGCCTCCCACGGGGACATAGAGCCCCCCCCCCGGGAAGATGGGGACAGCCACGGGGGACAGGGACAGCCATGGGGGACAGAGGTGGGGGGGGGCACAGCTTCCCGACGGGGCAGGGACACGGAGCACCGGGGACGAGGGTCTTGGGGCTTCCCAGGGGGATCCACAGCCTCCCACGGGGACATAGAGCCCCCCCCCGCCCCCCCCCCCTGGGAAGATGGGGACAGCCACGGGGGACAGGGACAGCCACGGGGGACAGGGACAGCCATGGGGGGCAGATGGGGCACAGCCTCCCGACGGGGCAGGGACACGGAGCACCAGGAACGAGGGTCTTGGGGCTTCCCAGGGGGATCCACAGCCTCCCACGGGGACGTAGAGCCCCCCCCCGGGAAGATGGGGACAGCCACGGGGGACAGGGACAGCCACGGGGGACAGAGGTGGGGGGGGCACAGCCTCCCGACGGGGCAGGGACACAGAGCACCAGGGACGAGGGTCTTGGGGCTTCCCAGGGGGATCCACAGCCTCCCACGGGGACATAGAGCCCCCCCCCCGGGAAGATGGGGACAGCCACGGGGGACAGGGACAGCCATGGGCGACAGAGGCGGGGGGGGGCACAGCTTCCCGATGGGGCAGGGACACGGAGCACCAGGGACGAGGGTCTTGGGGCTTCCCAGGGGGATCCACAGCCTCCCACGGGGACATAGAGCCCCCCCCCCGGGAAAATGGGGACAGCCACGGGGGACAGGGACAGCCATGGGGGGCAGAGGGGGCACAGCCTCCCACTGGGGACAGGGACACAGAGCACCGGGAACGAGGGTCTTGGGGCTTCCCAGGGGGATCCACAGCCTCCCACGGGGACGTAGAGCCCCCCCCCCCCCGGGAAGATGGGGACAGCCACGGGGGACAGGGACAGCCACGGGGGACAGGGACAGCCATGGGGGGCAGATGGGGCACAGCCTCCCGACGGGGCAGGGACACAGAGCACCGGGAACGAGGGTCTTGGGGCTTCCCAGGGGGATCCACAGCCTCCCACAGGGACGTAGAGCCCCCCCCCCGGGAAGATGGGGACAGCCACGGGGGAGAGGGACAGCCACGGGGGACAGAGACGGGGGGGCACAGCCTCCCGACGGGGCAGGGACACAGAGCACCGGGGACGAGGGTCTTGGAGCTTCCCAGGGGGATCCACAGCCTCCCACGGGGACATAGAGCCCCCCCCGCCCCCCCCCCCCCCTGGGAAGATGGGGACAGCCACGGGGGACAGGGACAGCCACGGGGGACAGGGACAGCCATGGGGGGCAGATGGGGCACAGCCTCCCGACGGGGCAGGGACACGGAGCACCAGGAACGAGGGTCTTGGGGCTTCCCAGGGGGATCCACAGCCTCCCACGGGGACGTAGAGCCCCCCCCCGGGAAGATGGGGACAGCCACGGGGGACAGGGACAGCCATGGGGGACAGAGGCGGGGGGGGGGCACAGCCTCCCACTGGGGACAGGGACATAGGGCATCCCGAGGGCACCCCGTCCCCCAGCCCCATTTTTCTTGGGAAAAAGGGGGTCTGCCCCAGCCCTGGGGGGGGGCTGGATCCTGGCTGGCGGGGGACACACACACACACACACACACACACACACACACACAGAGAGCACCTTCTCCAGGCGCCCGGTGCAGTAGATGCTGAGGTCGAAGCAGCGCAGCGCATCCAGGAGCGGAGCCGCTTTCTCCGCATCAGCCGAAAACTGGGAAGGGGGGGGGAAAAGATAGGGTGGGAGGGGGGGGGGTCGGCACTGAACCCCCCCCCCCAACCCGGGGATCCCCGACCCCCTCACCTTGGCCAGCAGCTGGGGCAGGGCTGGGATGAGGCAGTGGGTGAGCCGGGTCTTCTCCTCCACCTGAGCCTTGCGCTCCCGGGCTGAGGGCTTGGGGGGGGGGGGGGGGGGCAGAGGGGGGCTCAGGGTGACGTTTGGGGGGTACCCCTGTCCCCTCCTCAGCCCCCCACCGTTACCTTCTTGGCTGGGCCGCGACCCACCGGGGGCTGCCCCTCGGATGCCTGGACCACGCTGGCCGCTAGGATCTCCACCAGTGCCTTCTCCTGTTGGTCCTCCAGACCTGGGGTGGGAGGGAATGGGGGGGCTGGGGGGGTGGCCCGGCACCCCCTCTGCTGTGCCAGGGGGTCCCCGCAGGTCCCAGTGCATCCCAGTGTAATGCCAGTATGCCCCCAGACCACCCTCCAGCGCCCCAGCGATGTCGCAGTGCAGCCCAGTGATCTCCCATCGCGTCCCCCCGTGTCCCAGTGACGTCCCAGTGCCCCCCCCATCACATCCAAACATCTCCCAGCGACGTCCAAACATCTCCCAGGGATGTCCCACAGCAACCCCAGCGTCTCCCAGTATCTCCCAGTATATTGCAGCAGCGCCCTGGTGTCTCCCCATGATCTCTCAACGCATCCTAGCGCGTCCCAGTATCTCCCAGTATATTGCAGCAGCGCCCTGGTGTCTCCCCATGATCTCTCAATGCATCCTAGCGCGTCCCAGTATGTCCCAGTATATTGCAGCAGCGCCCTGGTGTCTCCCCATGATCTCTCAACGCATCCTAGCGCGTCCCAGTATCTCCCAGTATATTGCAGCAGCGCCCTGGTGTCTCCCCATGATCTCTCAATGCATCCTAGCGCGTCCCAGTATCTCCCAGTATATTGCAGCAGCGCCCTGGGGTCTCCCCATGATCTCTCAATGCATCCTAGCATGTCCCAGTATCTCCCAGTATCTCCCAGTATATTGCAGCAGCGCCCTGGTGTCTCCCCATGATCTCTCAACGCATCCTAGCGCGTCCCAGTATCTCCCAGTATATTGCAGCAGCGCCCTGGTGTCTCCCCATGATCTCTCAATGCATCCTAGCGCGTCCCAGTATCTCCCAGTATATTGCAGCAGCGCCCTGGTGTCTCCCCATGATCTCTCAACGCATCCTAGCGCGTCCCAGTATCTCCCAGTGCATCCCAGTATACCTCAAGGGTGTCCCAGGGTGTTCCAATGTAGCCTACTTGGTCCCAGCAACGTCCCAGTGTCTCCCAGTGACACCTCAGCACATCCCAGTGTTTCCCAGTGACTCCTCCACGATGTCCCAGTGTCTCCCAGTAGCGCCGTACCCTCGGTGGGCGACTCCTCCAGCAACAAAGCGCTGATGGTCTCCCAGTCCCGCAGCCGGGGGCCGGCGCAGTCCCACAGGCTGTCCACCAGGTAGGCTGCGTGCTCGTGGAGCTGGGGACGGGGACGGGGGACCGTCACGGCGCCCAGGGGTGTCCTGTACCCCCCCCCAAGAACCCCCCCCCCCCCCCCAAAAAAACCCCTCCAATGGCCGCTCTCACCTCGCTCTGGATGAAGAAAGCCAGAAGCAGCCGGAAGAAGGTCCTGTTGTCCCCGTGGTGAGACGGCTCTCGCTGGGGGTCCAGCAGCCTGGGGACAAGCGCAGGAGGTGACACGGGGGTCCCCCCTGTGCCCACGCTGGGCATGGGGGAGGAAGGGGGGGGGGGGGGGGGCGAGAAACCCCAGGGACACGCAGACACGGGGGTCCCAAGTACCTGAACAGGATGTACAGGGGACAGTGCCCCAAGGGACAGGGGCAGGGGGGTCCCAGGTACCCCCCCAGTGGGGACAGAGCTGAGGGGGACGCAAGGATCAGACACCCAAGGGACAGGGACAGGGACAGGGGGGTCCCAGGGACCCCCCCAGTGGGGACAGAGCTGAGGGGGACACGGGGACCAGACACCCAAGGGACAGGGACAGGGGGGGTCCCAGGTGCCCCCCCAGTGGGGACAGAGCTGAGGGGGACACGGGGACCAGACACCCAAGGGACAGGGACAGGGGGGTCCCAGGGACCCCCTGCTGTGGGGACAGAGCTGAGGGGGACACGGGGACCAGACACCCAAGGGACAGGGGGGTCCCAGGTGCCCCCCCAGTGGGGACAGAGCTGAGGGGGACACGGGGACCAGACACCCCAGGGACACGGGGGTCCCAGGTGCCCCCCCAGTGGGGACAGAGCTGAGGGGGACACGGGGACCAGACACTCAAGGGACAGAGGGGTCCCAGGTGCCCCCCCAGTGGGGACAGAGCTGAGGGGGACACGGGGACCAGACACCCAAGGGACAGGGACAGGGGGGTCCCAGGTGCCCCCCGCTGTGGGGACAGAGCTGAGGGGGACAAGAGACCAGACACCCAAGGGACAGAGGGGTCCCAGGTGCCCCCCCAGTGGGGACAGAGCTAAGGGGGACACGGGGACCAGACACTCAAGGGACAGGGGGGTCTCAGGGACCCCCCCAGTGGGGACAGAGCTGAGGGGGACACGGGGACCAGACACCCAAGGGACAGGGGGGTCCCAGGTGCCCCCCGCTGTGGGGACAGAGCTGAGGGGGACACGGGGACCAGACACCCAAGGGACAGGGGGGTCCCAGGTACCCCCCCCAGTGGGGACAGAGCTGAGGGGGACGCAGGGACCAGACACCCAAGGGATGGGGGGGGCGGGGGGTGTCCCAAGTACCCCTGGCTCTGGGGCCAGACCCCTAGGAGGACACCAAGACGGGGGCCCCTACTGGCCCCCACCCTGGGCTGGCCCCTGAGCCCCGAGGGACAGGGAGGACCCGATGTGACGTCACCCCAGATGTGCGGGGGCCGGGACGAGCACAAACAACCGTCTCTGCCAGGAGCCACCAAGGCCTGAGCCCAGATAAAGACGGCGCCGGCGGCCCCCCCCCTCCCCTTCTCCGCCTTCCCCCCCCCTTCCCGGCTCCGCAACGACCGGGGGGGGGGGGGATCCCGGAGATGGGGGATCCCGGAGATGGGGGATCCTGGAGATGGGGGATCCCGGAGATTGGGGATCCCGGAGATGGGGGATCCTGGAGATGGGGGATCCTGGAGATTGGGGATCCCGGAGATGGGGGATCCCGGAGATTGGGGATCCTGGAGATGGGGGATTCTGGAGATGGGGGATCCTGGAGATTGGGGATCCCGGAGATTGGGGATCCTGGAGATGGGGGATTCTGGAGATGGGGGATCCTGGAGATTGGGGATCCCGGAGATTGGGGATCCTGGAGATGGGGGATTCTGGAGATGGGGGATCCTGGAGATTGGGGATCCCGGAGATGGGGGATCCCGGAGATTGGGGATCCTGGAGATGGGGGATTCTGGAGATGAGGGATCCTGGAGATGGGGGATCCCGGAGATTGGGGATCCTGGAGATGGGGGATTCTGGAGATGGGGGATCCTGGAGATTGGGGATCCCGGAGATGGGGGATCCTGGAGATGGGGGATCCCGGAGATTGGGGATCCTGGAGATGGGGGATTCTGGAGATGGGGGATCCTGGAGATTGGGGATCCCGGAGATTGGGGATCCTGGAGATTGGGGATCCTGGAGATTGGGGATCCTGGAGATGGGGGATTCTGGAGATGGGGGATCCTGGAGATTGGGGATCCCGGAGATGGGGGATCCTGGAGATGGGGGATCTCCCGGAGATGGGGGATCCTGGAGATTGGGGATCCCGGAGATGGGGGATCCCGGAGATTGGGGATCCTGGAGATTGGGGATCCCGGAGATTGGGGATCCCGGAGATGGGGGATCCCGGAGATGGGGGATCCTGGAGATGGGGGATCCCGGAGCGCGTGGAACCAGGTGGCCACGGGGCTGCGGTCGCCTGACCCCGCCACGCGTTGGGCTTGTGTTTGCCCCCGCGACGAACCCGTGTCCCGCTCTCGTTAAGGACGGCGTTAACGAGCTCCGGGAGAAAGGCTCCCCGAGGCGGAGAGGGAGGAACCCCAAGCCTGAGTCAGGATTTGGCAGCGACGGAGACAGAAAAAAGGCTCGGGGTTCCGCGGGGGGGGGGGGGGGGGGGTGTGGGTGTTTAGTAGCCGGGTTGGCAACCAGGCCGTGCCAGGTACCGGCCCTCGCTCACCGACGATAGAGGAAAAGCCCGGCGGCGGTGGCCAGTGGCCGGCTGGACACGTAGACCACGGGGTAAACGCTCTGACAGTCTTCCTCCGTCAGCGCCTCCTCCATGTTCCTGGGCAGGAGGAGAAGTCGGTGGTCCCCGCTCCCCCCCCCCCCCCCCCCCCCTCCCTGGGGACCCCGTGTGTGTCGTCCCCCCCCCAACCAAATCCCCATCATCTGTGTCCCCCCACCCTGTCACGGGAGGACCCTCTGCCCCCTACATCCCCCCCCCCAATCCCCATCATCTGTGTCCCCCCCCCATCACGGGAGGACCCTCTGCCCCCTATGCCCCCCTCCCCCCAAACCCCATCATCTGTCCCCCCCCCCATCACAGGAGGACCCTCTGCCCCCTACGTCCCCCCTGTCACGGGAGGACCCTCTGCCCCCTACGTCCCACCCTGTCACGGGAAGACCCTCTGCCCCCTACACCACCCCCCCCAATACCCATCATCTGTCCCCCCCCCGTCACGGGAGGACCCTCTGCCCCCTATGCCCCCCTCCCCCCAATCCCCATCATCTCTCCCCCCCCCATCACGGGAGGACCCTCTGCCCCCTACACCACCCCCCCCCAATCACCATCATCTGTCCCCCCCCCGTCACGGGAGGACCCTCTGCCCCCTACGTCCCCCCCTGTCATGGGAGGACCCTCTGCCCCCTATGCCCCCCCTCAATCCCCATCATCTCTCCCCCCCCCATCACGGGAGGACCCTCTGCCCCCTACGCCCCCCCCCCAATCCCCATCATCTCTCCCCCCCCTGTCACGGGAGGACCCTCTGCCCCCTATGTCCCCCCCCAATCCCCATCATCTCTCCCCCCCCGTCACGGGAGGACCCTCTGCCCCCTATGTCCCCCCCCAATCCCCATCATCTCTCCCCCCCCGTCACGGGAGGACCCTCTGCCCCCTATGTCCCCCCCCACCCCGCCACCGGCCCCTCGCTCACTCCAGCATCATCGTCAGCAGCTTCACCACCTCCACGGCCACCTGGGGCTCCTTGTCGAGGACCATGGCCACCATACGGGTCTGGGGAGGGGGAGGTGGTCGGTGACACCCCGCGGGGGACCCCGGGGGGGAGGAAGGACCCCCCCCCCTTCGACGGTCCTGGCTCACCTTGAAACGGCTGGTGAAGAGTTCCATGTGGGCGACCGTGTCCCGGTGGCCGTACAACCCCTGCAGCGCCTTCACACACTGCAGCCGCACCTCCCACTGCTGCGGGGACAAGGACCCTCAGCGGGACCCCCGGCCCGACCCCCTGAACCCCCCCCGGACCCCCATCCCCGGGCCCACCTTGTCGTGTAGGGTCCAGCCGATGTACTTGAGGTAACCGTCGGTGAGGAAGGAGACCGCGTAGCTCCTCATCCAGGTTCCAAGCTCCTCCATGCAGATGGCTCGAATCTCGGGCACCACGTCCCTGCCGTGGGTGACACCGTCCGGGGTTCAAGCCAAGCGTGGTCCCCCGCCGGTACCACGACCCTGTCACCGGCATCGCCCCCCACCAACCCACCCCCACGTCCCGTGTCCCTTCTCCCCGGTCGGGAAGAACCCGAAGAACCATCGGGCCAGCCCCGACCTGTAGCGGTGCACGAAGACGCCCTTGAAGATGGCGTTCATCATGTTCTCGATCTCCTCCTGCTGCTCCCGGAGCTGGAGGAGAGGAAGGGGAGGACGAAGTGGGGTTCAGATGGGGTTCCGAACCCCACCACCGCCATCCAGCCCCCCCCCCACGGCCACCGCTCACTTCCCGACGCTTCTCCAGCAGGGCTTCCAGCTTATCGGTGGCCCGGCGGCCGAGCTCCTTGCCCCGCTCGGCTTCGTACTGCCGCTGGTTGTTCTCCTGGTGCAACCTCACGCCCAGCGCCACGTTCACCAACGCCGTCATCAGCTTCATGGCTGGAAACGCGGAGCTGGGAAGGTGGGGGGGGGGGAATTGGCGGGAGAGGGCATCCCCCGACCTTCAATCCAAGGAGATGCCTACCTGCCAAGGTGCTGGTGTGACGGAAAGCCCGCACCTGGGAATCGGAGAGGCTGGTGAGGAGGGAGATGAAGGCGTCCACCAGGAATCCGTCGTAGACCACGCCGTACTGACAGCACCGCACCACCGCGGCCACCAGCTCGCACAAGCCGGCTCGGAAGCGGCGCCAGGGTTGGGTACGCAAGGAGAGGGGATATTCGGCCGAATCCTGCGGGAAAAGGGATGAAGAGGAACCCTTCCCGCCTTGCTCCGTGGTTACCAACCACCCCATCCATCTCCTCCGTCCCCGCTCCCGCCCGGCACCTCCTCGAACTTCTCCGTCAGCTGCTGGATGATCTCCGAGTTCTGTAGGTTCCTGAACATCTCCAGGGTCACCACGCCTGCGGAGAGGGGGGGTAAGGGGGGGGTTGGGGTAGAACGGGGGTCCCCGGGTTTGGGAGGGACGACACCCCCCCCCACCAGAAGCACAGAAGGGAGAGAGCAACCCCCTCGGGGAACCCCCACCTTTGCAGCCGCAGGAGCGGATGAGGAAGTTGGCGAGCTCCAGGAAGCCCATCTCCTGGTCCTGCTTGTAGGTCTCCAGCCACTCGGCCACCACCGTCTGCGGGCCACAGGGCGACTGGAGACACCCCAGAGATTGAGGGGGGGGACGGGGGACACACACCCCAGGGATGGGATTCCCACCCAGAAGAACCTGGACCGGCCGGAGAAAGGAGGGGGGGAAAGGGGGGGTGGGCCAGGTTGTGGTTGCCCCATCCCTGGAGGTGCTCAAGGAGAAGTTGGATGGAACAACCAACGTCCCTTGGCCCAGGGCAGAAGCTTGGACCAGATGGTCTTCGGACCCAAACCGTTTTGTGACGCCCCCAACCCAGACGTACGTGGGGGGCCTCCCCCCACCACCACCCCCCCCAATCGTGAACCGGGTGTTCCCACCCCCACGTCCCGGGGTCACGGTGGGAGTTTGGGGGGGGGGGGTGGGGGTGTTTTACCTCGATGGCCACCTTGCCCGACCTGATGGCCTCAAAGAGGGTGTTTTGCTCCGGGCTACCGGTGCTCGGGCTACTCCCGTCCCCGCCGGGCTCCTTCCTCCGGGAACGTTTGGAGACCTGGAAGTTGGGGGGGTGGGGGTGGGGGAGAACGGAGGAACGGAGGTTGGGAGCCAGCCCAAGATTGGGGGGGGGGGGGGGGGGGAGGTGGATGAAGGTTTTTTTTTGGGGGGGGGGGGGACCAACGGGAGACACAGACGGGATGTACGGCTCCGTTGCTCCGTGGTCGGCGCGATCCCCGCTTGCCAGGACGTCGCAGAGTGTCCTCGAAGTCGCTGCCGGAATCTCCGCTGCTGAGGATCCTGGAAGGAGGAGAGAGGGGGGGGGGACAGGGAGGGAGGGGGGGGACACGACAGGGTGGTGGGTGGGTGGGGGGGACGACACAGCCGGTGGGCACCCCCCCCCCCCCCTCCAACCAACCCCCAACTCACGGGCTGTCGGATGCCGATGGCGATGGCGGGGGGGGGTTCTGCTCCCCGGTTGCTCCCGGTACGGGGCTGGAACTGGTACCCGGTACGAGCGAGGAACCGGAGCTGGAGGAGGCGTCCATGATGCGGGTCGAACGTCGGGGGGCGGCCATGGCGACGGCAGGGGCTGGGGGGGGGACACACACACACACAATGGTGGGCTGGTGGGGAGTGGGCCCCCCCCACCCCACCCTTGGCCCCGACACCCCAAGGTTTTGGGGGCAGGGGGGGGGTGCGGGGGCCAAATGCCCACAAACACCCCCTGCCTGGGGACACTGAGGAGGGGACGAGGACCCCAGGCCTGCCCCAGGGGGTGAGGCCCCCCCAAACCCCCCCCGGGTCACACTAGGGGGGGGGTTAGGCCCCTCCGAACCCCCCTGATCACACTTAGGGG
>NW_027415027.1:0-122662 GCF_964106895.1 Numenius arquata
GATAGGGCGTTTGGGTTCTCTCCCATCTTGTCTTGGCCTCGTAGCGTTGGAGGGAAGGAGATGGCTCGTTTTTGGGAGGAAAGTGGCTAGATAAGAGCCGATGGTGCTCTGGGGAGCATCTTCCGTGAGAAAGGGGGGGTTTGGCGGTCCCAGCTCATCTGCAGCCAGGGAGGAGTTTCTCTCTGGAGATCCCGCTCCCAAAGCTCTTGAAAGAGCCTTTTTTTTGTCCATCAGAAGACTTTTGGCCTCATCCAGAAGGAGGTAAAGCCGTTGGAGCGGGGCGGAGCTGGTTAGCGGGGAGGCTTTTAACCCAGAAAGCCCTATTTTCAATCCCCCGTTGGAATCCTGTCCTTAGGACCCTTCTTCCTGCTCAAAACCCAGCGGGAGAAGACATCATTGCCCTCCTTTGTAATGACAAGGGAGTCTTTAATATCCCTGGATTTCTCCCCATAGATCCAGAGGCAAACCGTGGCCCAGTGTGTTGACTCTTGTTCCTTCTGGAGGAAGACAGTGCGATTTGGGTGCACCTGACCTCGCCTGCTGGAGAAAAGGGTCAAGAGAGTCCGGGATGAGGTGGAAAAAGCCAAAGGCGAGGTAAAAAAGCTGCTGGGGGGGTTTGTTTCCTGGACGAATCCATCTGCTCAAACGTTCCTTGCCAGGAAAGAGGGATTTGCTTCACGGAAAGAGATATTATTTGAGTTTTTGGTGGGCGGGGGAAGGGGGTGGCTGTGTGGCTTCAGTGCGTGGGAATTGCACCTTTTCAGCCCCTTTGATAGATTTTGTGGAGGAAAGTGCTTTTCCGCTTGGGACAGTGGAAATAATAGAGTTTTTCTTGCACCCCGTTGTGGCTTTGCACCCCGTTTTCCCATTGGTTTTTTGGCTGTTTAGACTTTACCTGGGCTGATAAACCGCGTGAAATCCATGGCCAAAAAATCTTATTTTTCTGCCTTTTTGAGCCATTTCAAGTTATTTTGTCCCTGGTTTGCAGGCCGTCTGCCAGCAGAAGAAGAGGCCACGTGCGACCCCCAAAGACAAGCCCACGCCGGGGCGTCACCACCCGCAGCCCCACAGCGCCTGCGGCTCCTCCGGGGATGCCGGGACCTCCCTGTGCTGGGACTTGCCCTGAGGTGAGTGCGGAAGGTCAGCCCTCCCTTTTTCTTCCCCAAATGCCTCCTTTGGGTTCAGAAAAGCACCCGGGGTGGGGGGTGGGGGGAGGTGGGTGGCAGAGGGGAGGGCAGCTGGAGGATTGCCCTTGCCCAGGTGCCTCTTGGTGGTTTTATTTGACTTTCAACCCCCAACGTGTTCTGTCTTTTTGGAGTCGGGGAGACCTTCCCCGGAGCCGTGAGGTTCAGAGCGGCCCCTCCTTGTGCAAAAGCCTCAGGTTTGCCCTTTTTGCCCAGGACAAACTCAAGTTCCATTGAGTTTTGTGGCCCGAGGCTTGCCCACTCCAGTCCCTCACAGCCAGCAAAATGCCTCCAGTTTTAATTTGACCTCATTTGAAGTGATCGCCCAATTAATTCTCCTAATTTAACCCCCCCAAAATCCATCCTCTTTAACCACCAGCATCCAGAGCGGTGTCGTTTCTATGAAGCTGGGTCTAATGGATTTCTAGAGGAAGGACTTACAAATCCCTTTTTCCTTTGTTCTGCTCCCTTGTCCCTAAGGGCAGTTTCCCACGGGGTCCTATTTCCTAACTCCTTGAAGAGCTGGAAGTTTGCTTTCTTAAAATGTGGCGTCCTAACTGTGCTTCTCGTGGGCTTCCAACTTGTGAAGAGAGTGAACTGCACTAGAGCATGATGACTGCAGCCCATGGACTAGGGGACTGGGGGATGGAAAGGGCCCCCGGGGCTTCGCTTTGCTCCTTTTGCTTCTAGAAAATCCCCAAATGGCTCAATCCCCGCCTTCTGGCCCGGGGCAGCCGCAGGGGTGAAGTGGTAGCCGGAGGGTCCATCTCCAGAGCCCTGATTTCCCTGAGAAGGGGGAAATTTTGTGGGGGATGGAGTGGTGTGTGAGGAGGAGGAGGGCAAGGAAGGCTAAAGGAGGGTCTTGGCGGAAAGATTTTTATCCCCAGCGTGGTTTTGTCAGATTTTTTGGGCAGAACCTCCAGGATTCTGGGGTTCTTTTGATGGAGGATGAGGCAAAAATCCACGTTGAGCCGTGGGAATGAGGGCGACCCCTGGGAAAACGGGAGGAGGGAACTGGGGGTGGGGGTGGGTGTCGCTCGGCCCCTTCTCCACAGTGTGTTTTTGGGTGGAGGGTCGTGACAGGGGGAGTTGGGTTGTGACATCATAGTGGGGTTTGTGATGTCACAGAGTGGTTTGTGATGTCGTGGAGTGGGGTTGTGACGTCATAGAGGGGTTATGATGTCATAGAGTGGGGTTGTGATGTCATAGAGGTAGGGTTGTGACGTCATAGAGGGGCATTGTGATTTCACAGAGTTGGGTTGTGACGTCATAGTGGGGTTTGTGATGTCACAAAGTGGTTTCTGATGTCACAGAGTGGGGTTGTGACGTCATAGAAGTAGCGTTGTGACGTCATAGAAGTAGCGTTGTGACGTCATAGAGTGGGGTTGTGACGTCATAGAGGGGTTATTATGTCATAGAGTGGGGTTGTGACGCCATAGTGCGGTTTGTGATTTCATAGAGTGTGTTTGTGATGTCACAGAGTCGGGTTGTAACGTCATAGTTGGGTTTGTGATGTCATAGAGTGGGGTTGTGATGTCATAGAGTGCAGTTGTGACATCATAGTGGAGTTTGTGATGTCACAGAGTCGGGTTGTGACATCATAGTGGGGTTTGTGATGTCACAGAACCGCGTTGTGATGTCATAGAGGGGGATTGTGATGTCATAGAGGTAGGGTTGTGACGTCTTAGAAGGGCTTTGTGATTTCACAGAGTGTGGTTGTGACGTCATAGTGGGGTTTGTGATGTCACAGTCGGGTTGTGACGTCATAGAGTGGGGTTGTGATGTCATAGAGGTAGGGTTGTGATGTCATAGAGGGGCATTGTGATTTCAAAGAGTTGGGTTGTGACATCATAGTGGGGTTTGTGATGTCACAGAGGGGTTTGTGACGTCATAGAGTGGGGTTGTGACCTCATAGAGTAGGGTTGTGACGTCATAGAGTGGGGTTGTGATGTCATAGAGTGCAGTTGTGACATCATAGTGGGGTTTGTGATGTCACAGAGTCGGGTTGTGACATCATAGAGTGGGATTGTGATGTCATAGAGGGGTTATGATGTCATAGAGTTGGGTTGTGACGTCATAGTTGGGTTTGTGATGTCATAGAGTGGGGTTGTGATGTCATGGGGGTTATGATGTCATAGAGGTAGGGTTGTGACGTCATAGGGTGGGGTTTGTGATGTCACAGAGTGGTTTCTGATGTCATACAGTGGGGTTGTGATGTCATAGAGGGGGTTGTGATGTCATAGAATGGGGTTGTGATGTCATAGGGGGGCTATGATGTCATAGAGGTAGGGTTGTGACGTCATAGGGTGGGGTTGTGACGTCATAGAGGGGGTTGTGACATCATCGGAGATTGTGATGTCATAGAGGTAGGGTTGTGACATCATCGAGGATTGTGTTGTCATAGAATTTTTGGGCAGAACATCCAGGATTTTGGGGTTCTTTTGATGGAGGATGAGGCAAAAATCCACGTTGAGCCGTGGGAATGAGGGCGACCCCTGGGAAAACGGGAGGAGGGAACTGGGGGTGGGTGTCGCTCGGCCCCTTCTCCACAGCGTGTTTTTGGGTGGAGGGTCCCCCATATGGGCCAGAAACCCCCCCAAAGGCCCAGTGCTGTCCCAGTAAAGCACTGGTTTTGCTGACGTCACAGGCCGTTGCCGGCCTCCCGCGTTCCACACAACATTCCGAGGCGGCGGTCGCTCGCTGGCCGTGGCTGTGGCAGCTTCCTACCGCTGTGGAGAGTGACATTCAGCAGTTGGATTGTTTTTTTGGGGAAACCCCCAAATTGTCCTGCCCGATGGGGCCCAAAAAGCCTCCAGTGGCCGAAGGGTAACGCTGGGGGTGGGAAGGGGCGGTGGAAGTTGGTGGCGGAAGGCTGAGTGATGTTTTGCTGGGAAATAGGGACCGGTTTTGCCCCACCTCACCACGTTTTCCCTCTTTTTTAGCGTTTGTTGCGCCGTATCCGTTCCCGACGTGCCTTCCTCCCCCTCTTCTTCCTCCCCCTTTCAGCCGCATCAATGTCGGGGAGCAGTTGCAGGCGGAGCTGCCTGCCCTGCGGGACAGATCCCTCTTGGAAGAGGAGGAGGAAGGAGCCTCCCTGGTTTGGAAGCCCTGGGGTGACATGGAAAGCAAGCCCCAGCCGCAGGAGAAAGGTTTCTCTTCAGGCTTTTCTTGTGGGAAAGGGGCAAATCCCACCTTTTCAGAGTTACTTGATAGGGCATTTGGGTTCTCTCCCGTCTTGTCTTGGCCGCGTAGCGTTGGAGGGAAGGAGATGGCTCGTTTTTGGGAGGAAAGTGGCTAGATAAGAGCCGATGGTGCTCTGGGGAGCATCTTCCATGAGAAAGGGGGGGTTTTGGCGGTCCCAGCTCATCTGCAGCCAGGGAGGAGTTTCTCTCTGGAGATCCCGCTCCCAAAGCTCTTGAAAGAGCCTTTTTTTTGTCCATCAGAAGACTTTTGGCCTCATCCAGAAGGAGGTAAAGCCGTTGGAGCGGGGCGGAGCTGGTTAGCGGGGAGGCTTTTAACCCAGAAAGCCCTATTTTCAATCCCCCGTTGGAATCCTGTCCTTAGGACCCTTCTTCCTGCTCAAAACCCAGCGGGAGAAGACATCATTGCCCTCCTTTGTAATGACAAGGGAGTCTTTAATATCCCTGGATTTCTCCCCATAGATCCAGAGGCAAACCGTGGCCCAATGTGTTGACTCTTGTTCCTTCTGGAGGAAGACAGTGCGATTTGGGTGCACCTGACCTCGCCTGCTGGAGAAAAGGGTCAAGAGAGTCCGGGATGAGGTGGAAAAAGCCAAAGGCGAGGTAAAAAAGCTGCTGGGGGGGTTTGTTTCCTGGACGAATCCATCTGCTCAAACGTTCCTTGCCAGGAAAGAGGGATTTGCTTCACGGAAAGAGATATTATTTGAGTTTTTGGTGGGCGGGGGAAGGGGGTGGCTGTGTGGCTTCAGTGCGTGGGAATTGCACCTTTTCAGCCCCTTTGATAGATTTTGTGGAGGAAAGTGCTTTTCCGCTTGGGACAGTGGAAATAATAGAGTTTTTCTTGCACCCCGTTGTGGCTTTGCACCCCGTTTTCCCATTGGTTTTTTGGCTGTTTAGACTTTACCTGGGCTGATAAACCGCGTGAAATCCATGGCCAAAAAATCTTATTTTTCTGCCTTTTTGAGCCATTTCAAGTTATTTTGTCCCTGGTTTGCAGGCCGTCTGCCAGCAGAAGAAGAGGCCACGTGCGACCCCCAAAGACAAGCCCACGCCGGGGCGTCACCACCCGCAGCCCCACAGCGCCTGCGTCTCCTCCGGGGATGCCGGGACCTCCCTGTGCTGGGACTTGCCCTGAGGTGAGTGCGGAAGGTCAGCCCTCCCTTTTTCTTCCCCAAATGCCTCGTTTGGGTTCAGAAAAGCACCCGGGGTGGGGGGTGGGGGGAGGTGGGTGGCAGAGGGGAGGGCAGCTGGAGGATTGCCCTTGCCCAGGTGCCTCTTGGTGGTTTTATTTGACTTTCAACCCCCAACGTGTTCTGTCTTTTTGGAGTCGGGGAGACCTTCCCCGGAGCCGTGAGGTTCAGAGCGGCCCCTCCTTGTGCAAAAGCCTCAGGTTTCCCCTTTTTGCCCAGGACAAACTCAAGTTCCATTGAGTTTTGTGGCCCGAGGCTTGCCCACTCCAGTCCCTCACAGCCAGCAAAATGCCTCCAGTTTTAATTTGACCTCATTTGAAGTGATCGCCCAATTAATTCTCCTAATTTAACCCCCCCAAAATCCATCCTCTTTAACCACCAGCATCCAGAGCGGTGTCGTTTCTATGAAGCTGGGTCTAATGGATTTCTAGAGGAAGGACTTACAAATCCCTTTTTCCTTTGTTCTGCTCCCTTGTCCCTAAGGGCAGTTTCCCACGGGGTCCTATTTCCTAACTCCTTGAAGAGCTGGAAGTTTGCTTTCTTAAAATGTGGCGTCCTAACTGTGCTTCTCGTGGGCTTCCAACTTGTGAAGAGAGTGAACTGCACTAGAGCATGATGACTGCAGCCCATGGACTAGGGGACTGGGGGATGGAAAGGGCCCCCGGGGCTTCGCTTTGCTCCTTTTGCTTCTAGAAAATCCCCAAATGGCTCAATCCCCGCCTTCTGGCCCGGGGCAGCCGCAGGGGTGAAGTGGTAGCCGGAGGGTCCATCTCCAGAGCCCTGATTTCCCTGAGAAGGGGGAAATTTTGTGGGGGATGGAGTGGTGTGTGAGGAGGAGGAGGGCAAGGAAGGCTAAAGGAGGGTCTTGGCGGAAAGATTTTTATCCCCAGCGTGGTTTTGTCAGATTTTTTGGGCAGAACCTCCAGGATTCTGGGGTTCTTTTGATGGAGGATGAGGCAAAAATCCACGTTGAGCCGTGGGAATGAGGGCGACCCCTGGGAAAACGGGAGGAGGGAACTGGGGGTGGGGGTGGGTGTCGCTCGGCCCCTTCTCCACAGTGTGTTTTTGGGTGGAGGGTCGTGACAGGGGGAGTTGGGTTGTGACATCATAGTGGGGTTTGTGATGTCACAGAGTGGTTTGTGATGTCGTGGAGTGGGGTTGTGACGTCATAGAGGGGTTATGATGTCATAGAGTGGGGTTGTGATGTCATAGAGGTAGGGTTGTGACGTCATAGAGGGGCATTGTGATTTCACAGAGTTGGGTTGTGACGTCATAGTGGGGTTTGTGATGTCACAAAGTGGTTTCTGATGTCACAGAGTGGGGTTGTGACGTCATAGAAGTAGCGTTGTGACGTCATAGAGTGGGGTTGTGACGCCATAGTGCGGTTTGTGATTTCATAGAGTGTGTTTGTGATGTCACAGAGTCGGGTTGTAACGTCATAGTTGGGTTTGTGATGTCATAGAGTGGGGTTGTGATGTCATAGAGTGCAGTTGTGACATCATAGTGGGGTTTGTGATGTCACAGAGTCGGGTTGTGACATCATAGTGGGGTTTGTGATGTCACAGAACCGCGTTGTGATGTCATAGAGGGGGATTGTGATGTCATAGAGGTAGGGTTGTGACGTCTTAGAAGGGCTTTGTGATTTCACAGAGTGTGGTTGTGATGTCATAGTGGGGTTTGTGATGTCACAGTCGGGTTGTGACGTCATAGAGTGGGGTTGTGATGTCATAGAGGTAGGGTTGTGATGTCATAGAGGGGCATTGTGATTTCAAAGAGTTGGGTTGTGACATCATAGTGGGGTTTGTGATGTCACAGAGGGGTTTGTGACGTCATAGAGTGGGGTTGTGACCTCATAGAGTAGGGTTGTGACGTCATAGAGTGGGGTTGTGATGTCATAGAGTGCAGTTGTGACATCATAGTGGGGTTTGTGATGTCACAGAGTCGGGTTGTGACATCATAGAGTGGGATTGTGATGTCATAGAGGGGTTATGATGTCATAGAGTTGGGTTGTGACGTCATAGTTGGGTTTGTGATGTCATAGAGTGGGGTTGTGATGTCATGGGGGTTATGATGTCATAGAGGTAGGGTTGTGACGTCATAGGGTGGGGTTTGTGATGTCACAGAGTGGTTTCTGATGTCATAGAGTGGGGTTGTGATGTCATAGACGAGGTTATCATGTCATACAGTGGGGTTGTGACGTCATAGAGGGGGTTGTGACGTCATAGAGTGCAGTTGTGACGTCATAGTGGGGTTTGTGATGTCACAGAGTCGGGTTGTGACGTCATAGAGTGGGATTGTGATGTCATAGAGGGGTTATGATGTCATAGAGTGGGGTTGTGACGTCATAGTGGGGTTTGTGATGTCATAGAATGGGGTTGTGATGTCATAGGGGGGCTATGATGTCATAGAGGTAGGGTTGTGACGTCATAGGGTGGGGTTGTGACGTCATGGGAGTTGTGACCTCATTGGGGATTGTGATGTCATAGATGGGGGTTATATCATAGAGGGGGTTGTGACATCATAGAGTGCGGTTGTGACGTCATAGTGGGGTTTGTGATGTCACAGAGTCGGGTTGTGACGTCATAGAGTGGGATTGTGACGTCATAGAGGGGGTTGTGACATCATCGGAGATTGTGATGTCATAGAGGTAGGGTTGTGACATCATCGAGGATTGTGTTGTCATAGAATTTTTGGGCAGAACATCCAGGATTTTGGGGTTCTTTTGATGGAGGATGAGGCAAAAATCCACGTTGAGCCGTGGGAATGAGGGCGACCCCTGGGAAAACGGGAGGAGGGAAGTGGGGGTGGGGGTGGGTGTCGCTCGGCCCCTTCTCCACAGCGTGTTTTTGGGTGGAGGGTCCCCCATATGGGCCAGAAACCCCCCCAAAGGCCCAGTGCTGTCCCAGTAAAGCACTGGTTTTGCTGACGTCCCAGGCCGTTGCCGGCCTCCCGCGTTCCACACAACATTCCGAGGCGGCGGTCGCTCGCTGGCCGTGGCTGTGGCAGCTTCCTACCGCTGTGGAGAGTGACATTCAGCAGTTGGATTGTTTTTTTGGGGAAACCCCCAAATTGTCCTTCCCGATGGGGCCCAAAAAGCCTCCAGTGGCCGAAGGGTAACGCTGGGGGTGGGAAGGGGCGGTGGAAGTTGGTGGCGGAAGACTGAGTGATGTTTTGCTGGGAAATAGGGACCGGTTTTGCCCCACCTCAGCATGTTTTCCCTCTTTTTTAGCGTTTGTTGCGCCGTATCCGTTCCCGACGTGCCTTCCTCCCCCTCCTCTTCCTCCCCCTTTCAGCCGCATCAATGTCGGGGAGCAGTTGCAGGCGGAGCTGCCTGCCCTGCGGGACAGATCCCTCTTGGAAGAGGAGGAGGAAGGAGCCTCCCTGGTTTGGAAGCCCTGGGGTGACATGGAAAGCAAGCCCCAGCCGCAGGAGAAAGGTTTCTCTTCAGGCTTTTCTTGTGGGAAAGGGGCAAATTCCACCTTTTCAGAGTTACTTGATAGGGCGTTTGGGTTCTCTCCCATCTTGTCTTGGCCTCGTAGCGTTGGAGGGAAGGAGATGGCTCGTTTTTGGGAGGAAAGTGGCTAGATAAGAGCCGATGGTGCTCTGGGGAGCATCTTCCGTGAGAAAGGGGGGGTTTGGCGGTCCCAGCTCATCTGCAGCCAGGGAGGAGTTTCTCTCTGGAGATCCCGCTCCCAAAGCTCTTGAAAGAGCCTTTTTTTTGTCCATCAGAAGACTTTTGGCCTCATCCAGAAGGAGGTAAAGCCGTTGGAGCGGGGCGGAGCTGGTTAGCGGGGAGGCTTTTAACCCAGAAAGCCCTATTTTCAATCCCCCGTTGGAATCCTGTCCTTAGGACCCTTCTTCCTGCTCAAAACCCAGCGGGAGAAGACATCATTGCCCTCCTTTGTAATGACAAGGGAGTCTTTAATATCCCTGGATTTCTCCCCATAGATCCAGAGGCAAACCGTGGCCCAGTGTGTTGACTCTTGTTACTTCTGGAGGAAGAAAGTGCGATTTGGGTGCACCTGACCTCGCCTGCTGGAGAAAAGGGTCAAGAGAGTCCGGGATGAGGTGGAAAAAGCCAAAGGCGAGGTAAAAAAGCTGCTGGGGGGGTTTGTTTCCTGGACGAATCCATCTGCTCAAACGTTCCTTGCCAGGAAAGAGGGATTTGCTTCACGGAAAGAGATATTATTTGAATTTTTGGTGGGCGGGGGAAGGGGGTGGCTGTGTGGCTTCAGTGCGTGGGAATTGCACCTTTTCAGCCCCTTTGATAGATTTTGTGGAGGAAAGTGCTTTTCCGCTTGGGACAGTGGAAATAATAGAGTTTTTCTTGCACCCCGTTGTGGCTTTGCACCCTGTTTTCCCATTGGTTTTTTGGCTGTTTAGACTTTACCTGGGCTGATAAACCGCGTGAAATCCATGGCCAAAAAATCTTATTTTTCTGCCTTTTTGAGCCATTTCAAGTTATTTTGTCCCTGGTTTGCAGGCCGTCTGCCAGCAGAAGAAGAGGCCACGTGCGACCCCCAAAGACAAGCCCACGCCGGGGCGTCACCACCCGCAGCCCCACAGCGCCTGCGGCTCCTCCGGGGATGCCGGGACCTCCCTGTGCTGGGACTTGCCCTGAGGTGAGTGCGGAAGGTCAGCCCTCCCTTTTTCTTCCCCAAAAGCCTCCTTTGGGTTCAGAAAAGCACCCTGGGGAAGGGGGGGCGGGGACGGGGGCAGAAGGGAAGGGCAGCTGGAGGATTGCCCTTGCCCAGGTGCCTCTTGGTGGTTTTATTTGACTTTCAACCCCCAACGTTCTGTCTTTTTGGAGTCGGGGAGACCTTCCCCGGAGCCGTGAGGTTCAGAGCGGCCCCTCCTTGTGCAAAAGCCTCAGGTTTCCCCTTTTTGCCCAGGACAAACTCAAGTTCCATTGAGTTTTGTGGCCCGAGGCTTGCCCACTCCAGTCCCTCACAGCCAGCAAAATGCCTCCAGTTTTAATTTGACCTCATTTGAAGTGATCGCCCAATTAATTCTCCTAATTTAACCCCTCCAAAATCCATCCTCTTTAACCACCAGCATCCAGACCGGTGTCGTTTCTATGAAGCTGGGTCTAATGGATTTCTAGAGGAAGGACTTACAAATCCCTTTTTCCTTTGTTCTGCTCCCTTGTCCCTAAGGGCAGTTTCCCACGGGGTCCTATTTCCTAACTCCTTGAAGAGCTGGAAGTTTGCTTTCTTAAAATGTGGCGTCCTAACTGTGCTTCTCGTGGGCTTCCAACTTGTGAAGAGAGTGAAGTGCACTAGAGCATGATGACTGCAGCCCATGGACTAGGGGATTGGGGGATGGAAAGGGCCCCCGGGGTTTCGCTTTGCTCCTTTTGCTTCTAGAAAAGGCCCAAATGGCTCAATGCCCGCCTTCTGGCCCGGGGCAGCCGCAGGGGTGAAGTGGTAGCCGGAGGGTCCATCTCCAGAGCCCTGATTTCCCTGAGAAGGGGGAAATTTTGTGGGGGATGGAGTGGTGTGTGAGGAGGAGGAGGGCAAGGAAGGCTAAAGGAGGGTCTTGGCGGAAAGATTTTTATCCCCAGCGTGGTTTTGTCAGATTTTTTGGGCAGAACCTCCAGGATTCTGGGGTTCTTTTGATGGAGGATGAGGCAAAAATCCACGTTGAGCCGTGGGAATGAGGGCGACCCCTGGGAAAACGGGAGGAGGGAACTGGGGGTGGGGGTGGGTGTCGCTCGGCCCCTTCTCCACAGTGTGTTTTTGGGTGGAGGGTCGTGACAGGGGGAGTTGGGTTGTGACATCATAGTGGGGTTTGTGATGTCACAGAGTGGTTTGTGATGTCGTGGAGTGGGGTTGTGACGTCATAGAGGGGTTATGATGTCATAGAGTGGGGTTGTGATGTCATAGAGGTAGGGTTGTGACGTCATAGAGGGGCATTGTGATTTCACAGAGTTGGGTTGTGACGTCATAGTGGGGTTTGTGATGTCACAAAGTGGTTTCTGATGTCACAGAGTGGGGTTGTGACGTCATAGAAGTAGCGTTGTGACGTCACAGAGTGGGGTTGTGACGTCATAGAGGGGTTATTATGTCATAGAGTGGGGTTGTGACGCCATAGTGCGGTTTGTGATTTCATAGAGTGTGTTTGTGATGTCACAGAGTCGGGTTGTAACGTCATAGTTGGGTTTGTGATGTCATAGAGTGGGGTTGTGATGTCATAGAGTGCAGTTGTGACATCATAGTGGAGTTTGTGATGTCACAGAGTCGGGTTGTGACATCATAGTGGGGTTTGTGATGTCACAGAACCGCGTTGTGATGTCATAGAGGGGGATTGTGATGTCATAGAGGGAGGGTTGTGATGTCATAGAGGTAGGGTTGTGACGTCTTAGAAGGGCTTTGTGATTTCACAGAGTGTGGTTGTGACGTCATAGTGGGGTTTGTGATGTCACAGTCGGGTTGTGACGTCATAGAGTGGGGTTGTGATGTCATAGAGGTAGGGTTGTGACGTCATAGAGGGGCATTGTGATTTCAAAGAGTTGGGTTGTGACATCATAGTGGGGTTTGTGATGTCACAGAGTGGTTTGTGATGTCATAGAGTGGGGTTGTGACGTCATAGAGTAGGGTTGTGACGTCATAGAGTGGGGTTGTGATGTCATAGAGTGCAGTTGTGACATCATAGTGGGGTTTGTGATGTCACAGAGTCGGGTTGTGACATCATAGAGTGGGATTGTGATGTCATAGAGGGGTTATGATGTCATAGAGTTGGGTTGTGACGTCATAGTTGGGTTTGTGATGTCATAGAGTGGGGTTGTGATGTCATGGGGGTTATGATGTCATAGAGGTAGGGTTGTGACGTCATAGGGTGGGGTTTGTGATGTCACAGAGTGGTTTCTGATGTCATAGAGTGGGGTTGTGATGTCATAGACGAGGTTATCATGTCATACAGTGGGGTTGTGACGTCATAGAGGGGGTTGTGACGTCATAGAGTGCAGTTGTGACGTCATAGTGGGGTTTGTGATGTCACAGAGTCGGGTTGTGACGTCATAGAGTGGGATTGTGATGTCATAGAGGGGTTATGATGTCATAGAGTGGGGTTGTGACGTCATAGTGGGGTTTGTGATGTCATAGAATGGGGTTGTGATGTCATAGGGGGGCTATGATGTCATAGAGGTAGGGTTGTGACGTCATAGGGTGGGGTTGTGACGTCATAGAGGGGGTTGTGACATCATCGGAGATTGTGATGTCATAGAGGTAGGGTTGTGACATCATCGAGGATTGTGTTGTCATAGAATTTTTGGGCAGAACATCCAGGATTTTGGGGTTCTTTTGATGGAGGATGAGGCAAAAATCCACGTTGAGCCGTGGGAATGAGGGCGACCCCTGGGAAAACGGGAGGAGGGAAGTGGGGGTGGGGGTGGGTGTCGCTCGGCCCCTTCTCCACAGCGTGTTTTTGGGTGGAGGGTCCCCCATATGGGCCAGAAACCCCCCCAAAGGCCCAGTGCTGTCCCAGTAAAGCACTGGTTTTGCTGACGTCACAGGCCGTTGCCGGCCTCCCGCGTTCCACACAACATTCCGAGGCGGCGGTCGCTCGCTGGCCGTGGCTGTGGCAGCTTCCTACCGCTGTGGAGAGTGACATTCAGCAGTTGGATTGTTTTTTTGGGGAAACCCCCAAATTGTCCTGCCCGATGGGGCCCAAAAAGCCTCCAGTGGCCGAAGGGTAACGCTGGGGGTGGGAAGGGGCGGTGGAAGTTGGTGGCGGAAGGCTGAGTGATGTTTTGCTGGGAAATAGGGACCGGTTTTGCCCCACCTCACCACGTTTTCCCTCTTTTTTAGTGTTTGTTGCGCCGTATCCGTTCCCGACGTGCCTTCCTCCCCCTCTTCTTCCTCCCCCTTTCAGCCGCATCAATGTCGGGGAGCAGTTGCAGGCGGAGCTGCCTGCCCTGCGGGACAGATCCCTCTTGGAAGAGGAGGAGGAAGGAGCCTCCCTGGTTTGGAAGCCCTGGGGTGACATGGAAAGCAAGCCCCAGCCGCAGGAGAAAGGTTTCTCTTCAGGCTTTTCTTGTGGGAAAGGGGCAAATCCCACCTTTTCAGAGTTACTTGATAGGGCATTTGGGTTCTCTCCCGTCTTGTCTTGGCCGCGTAGCGTTGGAGGGAAGGAGATGGCTCGTTTTTGGGAGGAAAGTGGCTAGATAAGAGCCGATGGTGCTCTGGGGAGCATCTTCCATGAGAAAGGGGGGGTTTTGGCGGTCCCAGCTCATCTGCAGCCAGGGAGGAGTTTCTCTCTGGAGATCCCGCTCCCAAAGCTCTTGAAAGAGCCTTTTTTTTGTCCATCAGAAGACTTTTGGCCTCATCCAGAAGGAGGTAAAGCCGTTGGAGCGGGGCGGAGCTGGTTAGCGGGGAGGCTTTTAACCCAGAAAGCCCTATTTTCAATCCCCCGTTGGAATCCTGTCCTTAGGACCCTTCTTCCTGCTCAAAACCCAGCGGGAGAAGACATCATTGCCCTCCTTTGTAATGACAAGGGAGTCTTTAATATCCCTGGATTTCTCCCCATAGATCCAGAGGCAAACCGTGGCCCAGTGTGTTGACTCTTGTTCCTTCTGGAGGAAGACAGTGCGATTTGGGTGCACCTGACCTCGCCTGCTGGAGAAAAGGGTCAAGAGAGTCCGGGATGAGGTGGAAAAAGCCAAAGGCGAGGTAAAAAAGCTGCTGGGGGGGTTTGTTTCCTGGACGAATCCATCTGCTCAAACGTTCCTTGCCAGGAAAGAGGGATTTGCTTCACGGAAAGAGATATTATTTGAGTTTTTGGTGGGCGGGGGAAGGGGGTGGCTGTGTGGCTTCAGTGCGTGGGAATTGCACCTTTTCAGCCCCTTTGATAGATTTTGTGGAGGAAAGTGCTTTTCCGCTTGGGACAGTGGAAATAATAGAGTTTTTCTTGCACCCCGTTGTGGCTTTGCACCCTGTTTTCCCATTGGTTTTTTGGCTGTTTAGACTTTACCTGGGCTGATAAACCGCGTGAAATCCATGGCCAAAAAATCTTATTTTTCTGCCTTTTTGAGCCATTTCAAGTTATTTTGTCCCTGGTTTGCAGGCCGTCTGCCAGCAGAAGAAGAGGCCACGTGCGACCCCCAAAGACAAGCCCCCGCCGGGGCGTCACCACCCGCAGCCCCACAGCGCCTGCGGCTCCTCCGGGGATGCCGGAACCTCCCTGTGCTGGGACTTGCCCTGAGGTGAGTGCGGAAGGTCAGCCCTCCCTTTTTCTTCCCCAAATGCCTCGTTTGGGTTCAGAAAAGCACCCGGGGTGGGGGGTGGGGGGAGGTGGGTGGCAGAGGGGAGGGCAGCTGGAGGATTGCCCTTGCCCAGGTGCCTCTTGGTGGTTTTATTTGACTTTCAACCCCCAACGTGTTCTGTCTTTTTGGAGTCGGGGAGACCTTCCCCGGAGCCGTGAGGTTCAGAGCGGCCCCTCCTTGTGCAAAAGCCTCAGGTTTCCCCTTTTTGCCCAGGACAAACTCAAGTTCCATTGAGTTTTGTGGCCCGAGGCTTGCCCACTCCAGTCCCTCACAGCCAGCAAAATGCCTCCAGTTTTAATTTGACCTCATTTGAAGTGATCGCCCAATTAATTCTCCTAATTTAACCCCCCCAAAATCCATCCTCTTTAACCACCAGCATCCAGAGCGGTGTCGTTTCTATGAAGCTGGGTCTAATGGATTTCTAGAGGAAGGACTTACAAATCCCTTTTTCCTTTGTTCTGCTCCCTTGTCCCTAAGGGCAGTTTCCCACGGGGTCCTATTTCCTAACTCCTTGAAGAGCTGGAAGTTTGCTTTCTTAAAATGTGGCGTCCTAACTGTGCTTCTCGTGGGCTTCCAACTTGTGAAGAGAGTGAACTGCACTAGAGCATGATGACTGCAGCCCATGGACTAGGGGACTGGGGGATGGAAAGGGCCCCCGGGGCTTCGCTTTGCTCCTTTTGCTTCTAGAAAAGGCCCAAATGGCTCAATCCCCGCCTTCTGGCCCGGGGCAGCCGCAGGGGTGAAGTGGTAGCCGGAGGGTCCATCTCCAGAGCCCTGATTTCCCTGAGAAGGGGGAAATTTTGTGGGGGATGGAGTGGTGTGTGAGGAGGAGGAGGGCAAGGAAGGCTAAAGGAGGGTCTTGGCGGAAAGATTTTTATCCCCAGCGTGGTTTTGTCAGATTTTTTGGGCAGAACCTCCAGGATTCTGGGGTTCTTTTGATGGAGGATGAGGCAAAAATCCACGTTGAGCCGTGGGAATGAGGGCGACCCCTGGGAAAACGGGAGGAGGGAACTGGGGGTGGGGGTGGGTGTCGCTCGGCCCCTTCTCCACAGTGTGTTTTTGGGTGGAGGGTCGTGACAGGGGGAGTTGGGTTGTGACATCATAGTGGGGTTTGTGATGTCACAGAGTGGTTTGTGATGTCGTGGAGTGGGGTTGTGACGTCATAGAGGGGTTATGATGTCATAGAGTGGGGTTGTGATGTCATAGAGGTAGGGTTGTGACGTCATAGAGGGGCATTGTGATTTCACAGAGTTGGGTTGTGACGTCATAGTGGGGTTTGTGATGTCACAAAGTGGTTTCTGATGTCACAGAGTGGGGTTGTGACGTCATAGAAGTAGCGTTGTGACGTCATAGAGTGGGGTTGTGACGTCATAGAGGGGTTATTATGTCATAGAGTGGGGTTGTGACGCCATAGTGCGGTTTGTGATTTCATAGAGTGTGTTTGTGATGTCACAGAGTCGGGTTGTAACGTCATAGTTGGGTTTGTGATGTCATAGAGTGGGGTTGTGATGTCATAGAGTGCAGTTGTGACATCATAGTGGGGTTTGTGATGTCACAGAGTCGGGTTGTGACATCATAGTGGGGTTTGTGATGTCACAGAACCGCGTTGTGATGTCATAGAGGGGGATTGTGATGTCATAGAGGTAGGGTTGTGACGTCTTAGAAGGGCTTTGTGATTTCACAGAGTGTGGTTGTGACGTCATAGTGGGGTTTGTGATGTCACAGTCGGGTTGTGACGTCATAGAGTGGGGTTGTGATGTCATAGAGGTAGGGTTGTGATGTCATAGAGGGGCATTGTGATTTCAAAGAGTTGGGTTGTGACATCATAGTGGGGTTTGTGATGTCACAGAGGGGTTTGTGACGTCATAGAGTGGGGTTGTGACCTCATAGAGTAGGGTTGTGACGTCATAGAGTGGGGTTGTGATGTCATAGAGTGCAGTTGTGACATCATAGTGGGGTTTGTGATGTCACAGAGTCGGGTTGTGACATCATAGAGTGGGATTGTGATGTCATAGAGGGGTTATGATGTCATAGAGTTGGGTTGTGACGTCATAGTTGGGTTTGTGATGTCATAGAGTGGGGTTGTGATGTCATGGGGGTTATGATGTCATAGAGGTAGGGTTGTGACGTCATAGGGTGGGGTTTGTGATGTCACAGAGTGGTTTCTGATGTCATAGAGTGGGGTTGTGATGTCATAGACGAGGTTATCATGTCATACAGTGGGGTTGTGACGTCATAGAGGGGGTTGTGACGTCATAGAGTGCAGTTGTGACGTCATAGTGGGGTTTGTGATGTCACAGAGTCGGGTTGTGACGTCATAGAGTGGGATTGTGATGTCATAGAGGGGTTATGATGTCATAGAGTGGGGTTGTGACGTCATAGTGGGGTTTGTGATGTCATAGAATGGGGTTGTGATGTCATAGGGGGGCTATGATGTCATAGAGGTAGGGTTGTGACGTCATAGGGTGGGGTTGTGACGTCATGGGAGTTGTGACCTCATTGGGGATTGTGATGTCATAGATGGGGGTTATATCATAGAGGGGGTTGTGACATCATAGAGTGCGGTTGTGACGTCATAGTGGGGTTTGTGATGTCACAGAGTCGGGTTGTGACGTCATAGAGTGGGATTGTGACGTCATAGAGGGGGTTGTGACATCATCGGAGATTGTGATGTCATAGAGGTAGGGTTGTGACATCATCGAGGATTGTGTTGTCATAGAATTTTTGGGCAGAACATCCAGGATTTTGGGGTTCTTTTGATGGAGGATGAGGCAAAAATCCACGTTGAGCCGTGGGAATGAGGGCGACCCCTGGGAAAACGGGAGGAGGGAACTGGGGGTGGGGGTGGGTGTCGCTCGGCCCCTTCTCCACAGCGTGTTTTTGGGTGGAGGGTCCCCCATATGGGCCAGAAACCCCCCCAAAGGCCCAGTGCTGTCCCAGTAAAGCACTGGTTTTGCTGACGTCACAGGCCGTTGCCGGCCTCCCGCGTTCCACACAACATTCCGAGGCGGCGGTCGCTCGCTGGCCGTGGCTGTGGCAGCTTCCTACCGCTGTGGAGAGTGACATTCAGCAGTTGGATTGTTTTTTTGGGGGAACCCCCAAATTGTCCTGCCCGATGGGGCCCAAAAAGCCTCCAGTGGCCGAAGGGTAACGCTGGGGGTGGGAAGGGGCGGTGGAAGTTGGTGGCGGAAGGCTGAGTGATGTTTTGCTGGGAAATAGGGACCGGTTTTGCCCCACCTCACCACGTTTTCCCTCTTTTTTAGCGTTTGTTGCGCCGTATCCATTCCCGACGTGCCTTTCTCCCCCTCCTCTTCCTCCCCCTTTCAGCCGCATCAATGTCGGGGAGCAGTTGCAGGCGGAGCTGCCTGCCCTGCGGGACAGATCCCTCTTGGAAGAGGAGGAGGAAGGAGCCTCCCTGGTTTGGAAGCCCTGGGGTGACGTGGAAAGCAAGCCCGAGCCGCAGGAGAAAGGTTTCTCTTCAGGCTTTTCTTGTGGGAAAGGGGCAAATCCCACCTTTTCAGAGTTACTTGATAGGGCGTTTGGGTTCTCTCCCGTCTTGTCTTGGCCGCGTAGCGTTGGAGGGAAGGAGATGGCTCGTTTTTGGGAGGAAAGTGGCTAGATAAGAGCCGATGGTGCTCTCGGGAGCATCTTCCATGAGAAAGGGGGGGTTTTGGCGGTCCCAGCTCATCTGCAGCCAGGGAGGAGTTTCTCTCTGGAGATCCCGCTCCCAAAGCTCTTGAAAGAGCCTTTTTTTTGTCCATCAGAAGACTTTTGGCCTCATCCAGAAGGAGGTAAAGCCGTTGGAGCGGGGCGGAGCTGGTTAGCGGGGAGGCTTTTAACCCAGAAAGCCCTATTTTCAATCCCCCGTTGGAATCCTGTCCTTAGGACCCTTCTTCCTGCTCAAAACCCAGCGGGAGAAGACATCATTGCCCTCCTTTGTAATGACAAGGGAGTCTTTAATATCCCTGGATTTCTGCCCATAGATCCAGAGGCAAACCGTGGCCCAGTGTGTTGACTCTTGTTACTTCTGGAGGAAGACAGTGCGATTTGGGTGCACCTGACCTCGCCTGCTGGAGAAAAGGGTCAAGAGAGTCCGGGATGAGGTGGAAAAAGCCAAAGGCGAGGTAAAAAAGCTGCTGGGGGGTTTGTTTCCTGGACGAATCCATCTGCTCAAACGTTCCTTGCCAGGAAAGAGGGATTTGCTTCACGGAAAGAGATATTATTTTAATTTTTGGTGGGTGGGGGAACGGGGTGGCTGTGTGGCTTCAGTGCGTGGGAATTGCACCTTTTCAGCCCCTTTGATAGATTTTGTGGAGGAAAGTGCTTTTCCGCTTGGGACAGTGGAAATAATACAGTTTTTCTTGCACCCCGTTGTGGCTTTGCACCCTGTTTTCCCATTGGTTTTTTGGCTGTTTAGACTTTACCTGGGCTGATAAACCGCGTGAAATCCATGGCCAAAAAATCTTATTTTTCTGCCTTTTTGAGAGATTTCAAGTTAGTTTGTCCCTGGTTTGCAGGCCGTCTGCCAGCAGAAGAAGAGGCCACGTGCGACCCCCAAAGACAAGCCCCCGCCGGGGCGTCACCACCCGCAGCCCCACAGCGCCTGCGGCTCCTCCGGGGATGCCGGGACCTCCCTGTGCTGGGACTTGCCCTGAGGTGAGTGCGGAAGGTCAGCCCTCCCTTTTTCTTCCCCAAATGCCTCCTTTGGGTTCAGAAAAGCACCCTGGGTGGGGGGGGGTGGGGCGGGGGCAGAAGGGAAGGGCAGCTGGAGGATTGCCCTTGCCCAGGTGCCTCTTGGTGGTTTTATTTGACTTTCAACCCCCAACGTTCTGTCTTTTTGGAGTCGGGGAGACCTTCCCCGGAGCCGTGAGGTTCAGAGCGGCCCCTCCTTGTGCAAAAGCCTCAGGTTTCCCCTTTTTGCCCAGGACAAACTCAAGTTCCATTGAGTTTTGTGGCCCGAGGCTTGCCCACTCCAGTCCCTCACAGCCAGCAAAATGCCTCCAGTTTTAATTTGACCTCATTTGAAGTGATCGCCCAATTAATTCTCCTAATTTAACCCCTCCAAAATCCATCCTCTTTAACCACCAGCATCCAGACCGGTGTCGTTTCTATGAAGCTGGGTCTAATGGATTTCTAGAGGAAGGACTTACAAATCCCTTTTTCCTTTGTTCTGCTCCCTTGTCCCTAAGGGCAGTTTCCCACGGGGTCCTATTTCCTAACTCCTTGAAGAGCTGGAAGTTTGCTTTCTTAAAATGTGGCGTCCTAACTGTGCTTCTCGTGGGCTTCCAACTTGTGAAGAGAGTGAACTGCACTAGAGCATGATGACTGCAGCCCATGGACTAGGGGATTGGGGGATGGAAAGGGCCCCCGGGGTTTCGCTTTGCTCGTTTCGCTTCTAGAAAAGGCCCAAATGGCTCAATGCCCGCCTTCTGGCCCGGGGCAGCCGCAGGGGTGAAGTGGTAGCCGGAGGGTCCATCTCCAGAGCCCTGATTTCCCTGAGAAGGGGGAAATTTTGTGGGGGATGGAGTGGTGTGTGAGGAGGAGGAGGGCAAGGAAGGCTAAAGGAGGGTGTTGGCGGAAAGATTTTTATCCCCAGCGTGGTTTTGTCAGATTTTTTGGGCAGAACCTCCAGGATTTTGGGGTTCTTTTGATGGAGGATGAGGCAAAAGTCCACGTTGAGCCGTGGGAATGAGGGCGACCCCTGGGAAAACGGGAGGAGGGAAGTGGGGGTGGGGGTGGGTGTCGCTCGGCCCCTTCTCCACAGCGCGTTTTTGGGTGGAGGGTCCCCCATATGGGCCAGAAGCCCCCCCAAACGCCCAGTGCTGTCCCAGTAAAGCACTGGTTTTGCTGACGTCCCAGGCCGTTGCCGGCCTCCCGCGTTCCACACAACATTCCGAGGCGGCGGTCGCTCGCTGGCCGTGGCTGTGGCAGCTTCCTACCGCTGTGGAGAGTGACATTCAGCAGTTGGATTGTTTTTTTGGGGAAACCCCCAAATTGTCCTGCCCGATGGGGCCCAAAAAGCCTCCAGTGGCCGAAGGGTAACGCTGGGGGTGGGAAGGGGCGGTGGAAGTTGGTGGCGGAAGACTGAGTGATGTTTTGCTGGGAAATAGGGACCGGTTTTGCCCCACCTCACCACGTTTTCCCTCTTCTGAAGCGTTTGTTGCGCCGTATCCATTCCCGACGTGCCTTCCTCCCCCTCCTCTTCCTCCCCCTCCTCTTCCTCCCTCTTTCAGCCGCATCAATGTCGGGGAGCAGTTGCAGGCGGAGCTGCCTGCCCTGCGGGACAGATCCCTCTTGGAAGAGGAGGAGGAAGGAGCCTCCCTGGTTTGGAAGCCCTGGGGTGACGTGGAAAGCAAGCCCGAGCCACAGGAGAAAGGTTTCTCTTCAGGCTTTTCTTGTGGGAAAGGGGCAAATCCCACCTTTTCAGAGTTACTTGATAGGGCGTTTGGGTTCTCTCCCGTCTTGTCTTGGCCGTGTAGCATTGGAGGGAAGGAGATGGCTCGTTTTTGGGAGGAAAGTGGCTAGATAAGAGCCGATGGTGCTCTCGGGAGCATCTTCCATGAGAAAGGGGGGGTTTTGGCGGTCCCAGCTCATCTGCAGCCAGGGAGGAGTTTCTCTCTGGAGATCCCGCTCCCAAAGCTCTTGAAAGAGCCTTTTTTTTGTCCATCAGAAGACTTTTGGCCTCATCCAGAAGGAGGTAAAGCCGTTGGAGCGGGGCGGAGCTGGTTAGCGGGGAGGCTTTTAACCCAGAAAGCCCTATTTTCAATCCCCCGTTGGAATCCTGTCCTTAGGACCCTTCTTCCTGCTAAAAACCCAGCGGGAGAAGACATCATTGCCCTCCTTTGTAATGACAAGGGAGTCTTTAATATCCCTGGATTTCTCCCCATAGATCCAGAGGCAAACCATGGCCCAGTGTGTTGACTCTTGTTACTTCTGGAGGAAGACAGTGCGATTTGGGTGCACCTGACCTCGCCTGCTGGAGAAAAGGGTCAAGAGAGTCCGGGATGAGGTGGAAAAAGCCAAAGGCGAGGTAAAAAAGCTGCTGGGGGGGTTTGTTTCCTGGACGAATCCATCTGCTCAAACGTTCCTTGCCAGGAAAGAGGGATTTGCTTCACGGAAAGAGATATTATTTGAATTTTTGGTGGGCGGGGGAAGGGGGTGGCTGTGTGGCTTCAGTGCGTGGGAATTGCACCTTTTCAGCCCCTTTGATAGATTTTGTGGAGGAAAGTGCTTTTCCGCTTGGGACAGTGGAAATAATAGAGTTTTTCTTGCACCCCGTTGTGGCTTTGCACCCTGTTTTCCCATTGGTTTTTTGGCTGTTTAGACTTTACCTGGGCTGATAAACCGCGTGAAATCCATGGCCAAAAAATCTTATTTTTCTGCCTTTTTGAGAGATTTCAAGTTAGTTTGTCCCTGGTTTGCAGGCCGTCTGCCAGCAGAAGAAGAGGCCACGTGCGACCCCCAAAGACAAGCCCCCGCCGGGGCGTCACCACCCGCAGCCCCACAGCGCCTGCGGCTCCTCCGGGGATGCCGGGACCTCCCTGTGCTGGGACTTGCCCTGAGGTGAGTGCGGAAGGTCAGCCCTCCCTTTTTCTTCCCCAAATGCCTCCTTTGGGTTCAGAAAAGCACCCTGGGTGGGGGGGGGTGGGGCGGGGGCAGAAGGGGAGGGCAGCTGGAGGATTGCCCTTGCCCAGGTGCCTCTTGGTGGTTTTATTTGACTTTCAACCCCCAACGTTCTGTCTTTTTGGAGTCGGGGAGACCTTCCCCGGAGCCGTGAGGTTCAGAGCGGCCCCTCCTTGTGCAAAAGCCTCAGGTTTCCCCTTTTTGCCCAGGACAAACTCAAGTTCCATTGAGTTTTGTGGCCCGAGGCTTGCCCACTCCAGTCCCTCACAGCCAGCAAAATGCCTCCAGTTTTAATTTGACCTCATTTGAAGTGATCGCCCAATTAATTCTCCTAATTTAACCCCTCCAAAATCCATCCTCTTTAACCACCAGCATCCAGACCGGTGTCGTTTCTATGAAGCTGGGTCTAATGGATTTCTAGAGGAAGGACTTACAAATCCCTTTTTCCTTTGTTCTGCTCCCTTGTCCCTAAGGGCAGTTTCCCACGGGGTCCTATTTCCTAACTCCTTGAAGAGCTGGAAGTTTGCTTTCTTAAAATGTGGCGTCCTAACTGTGCTTCTCGTGGGCTTCCAACTTGTGAAGAGAGTGAACTGCACTAGAGCATGATGACTGCAGCCCATGGACTAGGGGATTGGGGGATGGAAAGGGCCCCCGGGGTTTCGCTTTGCTCGTTTCGCTTCTAGAAAAGGCCCAAATGGCTCAATGCCCGCCTTCTGGCCCGGGGCAGCCGCAGGGGTGAAGTGGTAGCCGGAGGGTCCATCTCCAGAGCCCTGATTTCCCTGAGAAGGGGGAAATTTTGTGGGGGATGGAGTGGTGTGTGAGGAGGAGGAGGGCAAGGAAGGCTAAAGGAGGGTCTTGGCGGAAAGATTTTTATCCCCAGCGTGGTTTTGTCAGATTTTTTGGGCAGAACCTCCAGGATTTTGGGGTTCTTTTGATGGAGGATGAGGCAAAAGTCCACGTTGAGCCGTGGGAATGAGGGCGACCCCTGGGAAAACGGGAGGAGGGAACTGGGGGTGGGGGTGGGTGTCGCTCGGCCCCTTCTCCACAGCGCGTTTTTGGGTGGAGGGTCCCCCATATGGGCCAGAAGCCCCCCCAAACGCCCAGTGCTGTCCCAGTAAAGCACTGGTTTTGCTGACGTCCCAGGCCGTTGCCGGCCTCCCGCGTTCCACACAACATTCCGAGGCGGCGGTCGCTCGCTGGCCGTGGCTGTGGCAGCTTCCTACCGCTGTGGAGAGTGACATTCAGCAGTTGGATTGGTTTTTTGGGGAAAACCCCCAAATTGTCCTGCCCGATGGGGCCCAAAAAGCCTCCAGTGGCCGAAGGGTAACGCTGGGGGTGGGAAGGGGCGGTGGAAGTTGGTGGCGGAAGACTGAGTGATGTTTTGCTGGGAAATAGGGACCGGTTTTGCCCCACCTCACCACGTTTTCCCTCTTTTTTAGCGTTTGTTGCGCCGTATCCATTCCCGACGTGCCTTCCTCCCCCTCCTCTTCCTCCCCCTCCTCTTCCTCCCCCTTTCAGCCGCATCAATGTCGGGGAGCAGTTGCAGGCGGAGCTGCCTGCCCTGCGGGACAGATCCCTCTTGGAAGAGGAGGAGGAAGGAGCCTCCCTGGTTTGGAAGCCCTGGGGTGACGTGGAAAGCAAGCCCGAGCCGCAGGAGAAAGGTTTCTCTTCAGGCTTTTCTTGTGGGAAAGGGGCAAATTCCCCCTTTTCAGAGTTACTTGATAGGGCGTTTGGGTTCTCTCCCGTCTTGTCTTGGCCGCGTAGCGTTGGAGGGAAGGAGATGGCTCGTTTTTGGGAGGAAAGTGGCTAGATAAGAGCCGATGGTGCTCTCGGGAGCATCTTCCATGAGAAAGGGGGGGTTTTGGCGGTCCCAGCTCATCTGCAGCCAGGGAGGAGTTTCTCTCTGGAGATCCCGCTCCCAAAGCTCTTGAAAGAGCCTTTTTTTTGTCCATCAGAAGACTTTTGGCCTCATCCAGAAGGAGGTAAAGCCGTTGGAGCGGGGCGGAGCTGGTTAGCGGGGAGGCTTTTAACCCAGAAAGCCCTATTTTCAATCCCCCGTTGGAATCCTGTCCTTAGGACCCTTCTTCCTGCTCAAAACCCAGCGGGAGAAGACATCATTGCCCTCCTTTGTAATGACAAGGGAGTCTTTAATATCCCTGGATTTCTCCCCATAGATCCAGAGGCAAACCGTGGCCCAGTGTGTTGACTCTTGTTCCTTCTGGAGGAAGACAGTGCGATTTGGGTGCACCTGACCTCGCCTGCTGGAGAAAAGGGTCAAGAGAGTCCGGGATGAGGTGGAAAAAGCCAAAGGCGAGGTAAAAAAGCTGCTGGGGGGGTTTGTTTCCTGGACGAATCCATCTGCTCAAACGTTCCTTGCCAGGAAAGAGGGATTTGCTTCACGGAAAGAGATATTATTTGAATTTTTGGTGGGCAGGGGAAGGGGGTGGCTGTGTGGCTTCAGTGCGTGGGAATTGCACCTTTTCAGCCCCTTTGATAGATTTTGTGGAGGAAAGTGCTTTTCCGCTTGGGACAGTGGAAATAATAGAGTTTTTCTTGCACCCCGTTGTGGCTTTGCACCCCGTTTTCCCATTGGTTTTTTGGCTGTTTAGACTTTACCTGGGCTGATAAACCGCGTGAAATCCATGGCCAAAAAATCTTATTTTTCTGCCTTTTTGAGAGATTTCAAGTTAGTTTGTCCCTGGTTTGCAGGCCGTCTGCCAGCAGAAGAAGAGGCCACGTGCGACCCCCAAAGACAAGCCCCCGCCGGGGCGTCACCACCCGCAGCCCCACAGCGCCTGCGTCTCCTCCGGGGATGCCGGGACCTCCCTGTGCTGGGACTTGCCCTGAGGTGAGTGCGGAAGGTCAGCCCTCCCTTTTTCTTCCCCAAAAGCCTACTTTGGGCTCAAAAAAACACCCGGGGTGGGGGGTGGGGGGAGGTGGGTGGCAGAGGGGAGGGCAGCTGGAGGATTGCCCTTGCCCAGGTGCCTCTTGGTGGTTTTATTTGACTTTCAACCCCCAACGTTCTGTCTTTTTGGAGTCGGGGAGACCTTCCCCGGAGCCGTGAGGTTCAGAGCGGCCCCTCCTTGTGCAAAAGCCTCAGGTTTCCCCTTTTTGCCCAGGACAAACTCAAGTTCCATTGAGTTTTGTGGCCCGAGGCTTGCCCACTCCAGTCCCTCACAGCCAGCAAAATGCCTCCAGTTTTAATTTGACCTCATTTGAAGTGATCGCCCAATTAATTCTCCTAATTTAACCCCCCCAAAATCCATCCTCTTTAACCACCAGCATCCAGAGCGGTGTCGTTTCTATGAAGCTGGGTCTAATGGATTTCTAGAGGAAGGACTTACAAATCCCTTTTTCCTTTGTTCTGCTCCCTTGTCCCTAAGGGCAGTTTCCCACGGGGTCCTATTTCCTAACTCCTTGAAGAGCTGGAAGTTTGCTTTCTTAAAATGTGGCGTCCTAACTGTGCTTCTCGTGGGCTTCCAACTTGTGAAGAGAGTGAACTGCACTAGAGCATGATGACTGCAGCCCATGGACTAGGGGACTGGGGGATGGAAAGGGCCCCCGGGGTTTCGCTTTGCTCCTTTTGCTTCTAGAAAAGGCCCAAATGGCTCAATGCCCGCCTTCTGGCCCGGGGCAGCCGCAGGGGTGAAGTGGTAGCCGGAGGGTCCATCTCCAGAGCCCTGATTTCCCTGAGAAGGGGGAAATTTTGTGGGGGATGGAGTGGTGTGTGAGGAGGAGGAGGAGGGCAAGGAAGGCTAAAGGAGGGTCTTGGCGGAAAGATTTTTATCCCCAGCGTGGTTTTGTCAGATTTTTTGGGCAGAACCTCCAGGATTTTGGGGTTCTTTTGATGGAGGATGAGGCAAAAGTCCACGTTGAGCCATGGGAATGAGGGCGACCCCTGGGAAAACGGGAGGAGGGAACTGGGGGTGGGGGTGGGTGTCGCTCGGCCCCTTCTCCACAGCGCGTTTTTGGGTGGAGGGTCCCCCATATGGGCCAGAAACCCCCCCAAAGGCCCAGTGCTGTCCCAGTAAAGCACTGGTTTTGCTGACGTCACAGGCCGTTGCCGGCCTCCCGCGTTCCACACAACATTCCGAGGCGGCGGTCGCTCGCTGGCCGTGGCTGTGGCAGCTTCCTACCGCTGTGGAGAGTGACATTCAGCAGTTGGATTGTTTTTTTGGGGGAACCCCCAAATTGTCCTGCCCGATGGGGCCCAAAAAGCCTCCAGTGGCCGAAGGGTAACGCTGGGGGTGGGAAGGGGCGGTGGAAGTTGGTGGCGGAAGGCTGAGTGATGTTTTGCTGGGAAATAGGGACCGGTTTTGCCCCACCTCACCACGTTTTCCCTCTTTTTTAGCGTTTGTTGCGCCGTATCCATTCCCGACGTGCCTTTCTCCCCCTCCTCTTCCTCCCCCTTTCAGCCGCATCAATGTCGGGGAGCAGTTGCAGGCGGAGCTGCCTGCCCTGCGGGACAGATCCCTCTTGGAAGAGGAGGAGGAAGGAGCCTCCCTGGTTTGGAAGCCCTGGGGTGACGTGGAAAGCAAGCCCGAGCCGCAGGAGAAAGGTTTCTCTTCAGGCTTTTCTTGTGGGAAAGGGGCAAATTCCCCCTTTTCAGAGTTACTTGATAGGGCGTTTGGGTTCTCTCCCGTCTTGTCTTGGCCCCGTAGCGTTGGAGGGAAGGAGATGGCTCGTTTTTGGGAGGAAAGTGGCTAGATAAGAGCCGCTGGTGCTCTCGGGAGCATCTTCCATGAGAAAGGGGGGGTTTTGGCGGTCCCAGCTCATCTGCAGCCAGGGAGGAGTTTCTCTCTGGAGATCCCGCTCCCAAAGCTCTTGAAAGAGCCTTTTTTTTGTCCATCAGAAGACTTTTGGCCTCATCCAGAAGGAGGTAAAGCCGTTGGAGCGGGGCGGAGCTGGTTAGCGGGGAGGCTTTTAACCCAGAAAGCCCTATTTTCAATCCCCCGTTGGAATCCTGTCCTTAGGACCCTTCTTCCTGCTCAAAACCCAGCGGGAGAAGACATCATTGCCCTCCTTTGTAATGACAAGGGAGTCTTTAATATCCCTGGATTTCTCCCCATAGATCCAGAGGCAAACCGTGGCCCAGCGTGTTGACTCTTGTTCCTTCTGGAGGAAGACAGTGCGATTTGGGTGCACCTGACCTCGCCTGCTGGAGAAAAGGGTCAAGAGAGTCCGGGATGAGGTGGAAAAAGCCAAAGGCGAGGTAAAAAAGCTGCTGGGGGGGTTTGTTTCCTGGACGAATCCATCTGCTCAAACGTTCCTTGCCAGGAAAGAGGGATTTGCTTCACGGAAAGAGATATTATTTTAATTTTTGGTGGGTGGGGGAAGGGGGTGGCTGTGTGGCTTCAGTGCGTGGGAATTGCACCTTTTCAGCCCCTTTGATAGATTTTGTGGAGGAAAGTGCTTTTCTGCTTGGGACAGTGGAAATAATACAGTTTTTCTTGCACCCCGTTGTGGCTTTGCACCCTGTTTTCCCATTGGTTTTTTGGCTGTTTAGACTTTACCTGGGCTGATAAACCGCGTGAAATCCATGGCCAAAAAATCTTATTTTTCTGCCTTTTTGAGAGATTTCAAGTTAGTTTGTCCCTGGTTTGCAGGCCGTCTGCCAGCAGAAGAAGAGGCCACGTGCGACCCCCAAAGACAAGCCCCCGCCGGGGCGTCACCACCCGCAGCCCCACAGCGCCTGCGGCTCCTCCGGGGATGCCGGGACCTCCCTGTGCTGGGACTTGCCCTGAGGTGAGTGCGGAAGGTCAGCCCTCCCTTTTTCTTCCCCAAATGCCTCCTTTGGGTTCAGAAAAGCACCCTGGGTGGGGGGGGGTGGGGCGGGGGCAGAAGGGAAGGGCAGCTGGAGGATTGCCCTTGCCCAGGTGCCTCTTGGTGGTTTTATTTGACTTTCAACCCCCAACGTTCTGTCTTTTTGGAGTCGGGGAGACCTTCCCCGGAGCCGTGAGGTTCAGAGCGGCCCCTCCTTGTGCAAAAGCCTCAGGTTTCCCCTTTTTGCCCAGGACAAACTCAAGTTCCATTGAGTTTTGTGGCCCGAGGCTTGCCCACTCCAGTCCCTCACAGCCAGCAAAATGCCTCCAGTTTTAATTTGACCTCATTTGAAGTGATCGCCCAATTAATTCTCCTAATTTAACCCCTCCAAAATCCATCCTCTTTAACCACCAGCATCCAGACCGGTGTCGTTTCTATGAAGCTGGGTCTAATGGATTTCTAGAGGAAGGACTTACAAATCCCTTTTTCCTTTGTTCTGCTCCCTTGTCCCTAAGGGCAGTTTCCCACGGGGTCCTATTTCCTAACTCCTTGAAGAGCTGGAAGTTTGCTTTCTTAAAATGTGGCGTCCTAACTGTGCTTCTCGTGGGCTTCCAACTTGTGAAGAGAGTGAACTGCACTAGAGCATGATGACTGCAGCCCATGGACTAGGGGATTGGGGGATGGAAAGGGCCCCCGGGGTTTCGCTTTGCTCCTTTTGCTTCTAGAAAAGGCCCAAATGGCTCAATGCCCGCCTTCTGGCCCGGGGCAGCCGCAGGGGTGAAGTGGTAGCCGGAGGGTCCATCTCCAGAGCCCTGATTTCCCTGAGAAGGGGGAAATTTTGTGGGGGATGGAGTGGTGTGTGAGGAGGAGGAGGGCAAGGAAGGCTAAAGGAGGGTCTTGGCGGAAAGATTTTTATCCCCAGCGTGGTTTTGTCAGATTTTTTGGGCAGAACCTCCAGGATTTTGGGGTTCTTTTGATGGAGGATGAGGCAAAAGTCCACGTTGAGCCGTGGGAATGAGGGCGACCCCTGGGAAAACGGGAGGAGGGAACTGGGGGTGGGGGTGGGTGTCGCTCGGCCCCTTCTCCACAGCGCGTTTTTGGGTGGAGGGTCCCCCATATGGGCCAGAAGCCCCCCCAAACGCCCAGTGCTGTCCCAGTAAAGCACTGGTTTTGCTGACGTCCCAGGCCGTTGCCGGCCTCCCGCGTTCCACACAACATTCCGAGGCGGCGGTCGCTCGCTGGCCGTGGCTGTGGCAGCTTCCTACCGCTGTGGAGAGTGACATTCAGCAGTTGGATTGGTTTTTTGGGGAAAACCCCCAAATTGTCCTGCCCGATGGGGCCCAAAAAGCCTCCAGTGGCCGAAGGGTAACGCTGGGGGTGGGAAGGGGCGGTGGAAGTTGGTGGCGGAAGACTGAGTGATGTTTTGCTGGGAAATAGGGACCGGTTTTGCCCCACCTCACCACGTTTTCCCTCTTTTTTAGCGTTTGTTGCGCCGTATCCATTCCCGACGTGCCTTCCTCCCCCTCCTCTTCCTCCCCCTCCTCTTCCTCCCCCTTTCAGCCGCATCAATGTCGGGGAGCAGTTGCAGGCGGAGCTGCCTGCCCTGCGGGACAGATCCCTCTTGGAAGAGGAGGAGGAAGGAGCCTCCCTGGTTTGGAAGCCCTGGGGTGACGTGGAAAGCAAGCCCGAGCCGCAGGAGAAAGGTTTCTCTTCAGGCTTTTCTTGTGGGAAAGGGGCAAATTCCCCCTTTTCAGAGTTACTTGATAGGGCGTTTGGGTTCTCTCCCGTCTTGTCTTGGCCGCGTAGCGTTGGAGGGAAGGAGATGGCTCGTTTTTGGGAGGAAAGTGGCTAGATAAGAGCCGATGGTGCTCTCGGGAGCATCTTCCATGAGAAAGGGGGGGTTTTGGCGGTCCCAGCTCATCTGCAGCCAGGGAGGAGTTTCTCTCTGGAGATCCCGCTCCCAAAGCTCTTGAAAGAGCCTTTTTTTTGTCCATCAGAAGACTTTTGGCCTCATCCAGAAGGAGGTAAAGCCGTTGGAGCGGGGCGGAGCTGGTTAGCGGGGAGGCTTTTAACCCAGAAAGCCCTATTTTCAATCCCCCGTTGGAATCCTGTCCTTAGGACCCTTCTTCCTGCTCAAAACCCAGCGGGAGAAGACATCATTGCCCTCCTTTGTAATGACAAGGGAGTCTTTAATATCCCTGGATTTCTCCCCATAGATCCAGAGGCAAACCGTGGCCCAGTGTGTTGACTCTTGTTCCTTCTGGAGGAAGACAGTGCGATTTGGGTGCACCTGACCTCGCCTGCTGGAGAAAAGGGTCAAGAGAGTCCGGGATGAGGTGGAAAAAGCCAAAGGCGAGGTAAAAAAGCTGCTGGGGGGGTTTGTTTCCTGGACGAATCCATCTGCTCAAACGTTCCTTGCCAGGAAAGAGGGATTTGCTTCACGGAAAGAGATATTATTTTAATTTTTGGTGGGCAGGGGAAGGGGGTGGCTGTGTGGCTTCAGTGCGTGGGAATTGCACCTTTTCAGCCCCTTTGATAGATTTTGTGGAGGAAAGTGCTTTTCCGCTTGGGACAGTGGAAATAATAGAGTTTTTCTTGCACCCCGTTGTGGCTTTGCACCCCGTTTTCCCATTGGTTTTTTGGCTGTTTAGACTTTACCTGGGCTGATAAACCGCGTGAAATCCATGGCCAAAAAATCTTATTTTTCTGCCTTTTTGAGAGATTTCAAGTTAGTTTGTCCCTGGTTTGCAGGCCGTCTGCCAGCAGAAGAAGAGGCCACGTGCGACCCCCAAAGACAAGCCCCCGCCGGGGCGTCACCACCCGCAGCCCCACAGCGCCTGCGTCTCCTCCGGGGATGCCGGGACCTCCCTGTGCTGGGACTTGCCCTGAGGTGAGTGCGGAAGGTCAGCCCTCCCTTTTTCTTCCCCAAAAGCCTACTTTGGGCTCAAAAAAACACCCGGGGTGGGGGGTGGGGGGAGGTGGGTGGCAGAGGGGAGGGCAGCTGGAGGATTGCCCTTGCCCAGGTGCCTCTTGGTGGTTTTATTTGACTTTCAACCCCCAACGTTCTGTCTTTTTGGAGTCGGGGAGACCTTCCCCGGAGCCGTGAGGTTCAGAGCGGCCCCTCCTTGTGCAAAAGCCTCAGGTTTGCCCTTTTTGCCCAGGACAAACTCAAGTTCCATTGAGTTTTGTGGCCCGAGGCTTGCCCACTCCAGTCCCTCACAGCCAGCAAAATGCCTCCAGTTTTAATTTGACCTCATTTGAAGTGATCGCCCAATTAATTCTCCTAATTTAACCCCCCCAAAATCCATCCTCTTTAACCACCAGCATCCAGAGCGGTGTCGTTTCTATGAAGCTGGGTCTAATGGATTTCTAGAGGAAGGACTTACAAATCCCTTTTTCCTTTGTTCTGCTCCCTTGTCCCTAAGGGCAGTTTCCCACGGGGTCCTATTTCCTAACTCCTTGAAGAGCTGGAAGTTTGCTTTCTTAAAATGTGGCGTCCTAACTGTGCTTCTCGTGGGCTTCCAACTTGTGAAGAGAGTGAACTGCACTAGAGCATGATGACTGCAGCCCATGGACTAGGGGACTGGGGGATGGAAAGGGCCCCCGGGGTTTCGCTTTGCTCCTTTTGCTTCTAGAAAAGGCCCAAATGGCTCAATGCCCGCCTTCTGGCCCGGGGCAGCCGCAGGGGTGAAGTGGTAGCCGGAGGGTCCATCTCCAGAGCCCTGATTTCCCTGAGAAGGGGGAAATTTTGTGGGGGATGGAGTGGTGTGTGAGGAGGAGGAGGAGGGCAAGGAAGGCTAAAGGAGGGTCTTGGCGGAAAGATTTTTATCCCCAGCGTGGTTTTGTCAGATTTTTTGGGCAGAACCTCCAGGATTTTGGGGTTCTTTTGATGGAGGATGAGGCAAAAGTCCACGTTGAGCCATGGGAATGAGGGCGACCCCTGGGAAAACGGGAGGAGGGAACTGGGGGTGGGGGTGGGTGTCGCTCGGCCCCTTCTCCACAGCGCGTTTTTGGGTGGAGGGTCCCCCATATGGGCCAGAAACCCCCCCAAAGGCCCAGTGCTGTCCCAGTAAAGCACTGGTTTTGCTGACGTCCCAGGCCGTTGCCGGCCTCCCGCGTTCCACACAACATTCCGAGGCGGCGGTCGCTCGCTGGCCGTGGCTGTGGCAGCTTCCTACCGCTGTGGAGAGTGACATTCAGCAGTTGGATTGTTTTTTTGGGGGAACCCCCAAATTGTCCTGCCCGATGGGGCCCAAAAAGCCTCCAGTGGCCGAAGGGTAACGCTGGGGGTGGGAAGGGGCGGTGGAAGTTGGTGGCGGAAGGCTGAGTGATGTTTTGCTGGGAAATAGGGACCGGTTTTGCCCCACCTCACCACGTTTTCCCTCTTTTTTAGCGTTTGTTGCGCCGTATCCATTCCCGACGTGCCTTTCTCCCCCTCCTCTTCCTCCCCCTTTCAGCCGCATCAATGTCGGGGAGCAGTTGCAGGCGGAGCTGCCTGCCCTGCGGGACAGATCCCTCTTGGAAGAGGAGGAGGAAGGAGCCTCCCTGGTTTGGAAGCCCTGGGGTGACGTGGAAAGCAAGCCCGAGCCGCAGGAGAAAGGTTTCTCTTCAGGCTTTTCTTGTGGGAAAGGGGCAAATTCCCCCTTTTCAGAGTTACTTGATAGGGCGTTTGGGTTCTCTCCCGTCTTGTCTTGGCCCCGTAGCGTTGGAGGGAAGGAGATGGCTCGTTTTTGGGAGGAAAGTGGCTAGATAAGAGCCGCTGGTGCTCTCGGGAGCATCTTCCATGAGAAAGGGGGGGTTTTGGCGGTCCCAGCTCATCTGCAGCCAGGGAGGAGTTTCTCTCTGGAGATCCCGCTCCCAAAGCTCTTGAAAGAGCCTTTTTTTTGTCCATCAGAAGACTTTTGGCCTCATCCAGAAGGAGGTAAAGCCGTTGGAGCGGGGCGGAGCTGGTTAGCGGGGAGGCTTTTAACCCAGAAAGCCCTATTTTCAATCCCCCGTTGGAATCCTGTCCTTAGGACCCTTCTTCCTGCTCAAAACCCAGCGGGAGAAGACATCATTGCCCTCCTTTGTAATGACAAGGGAGTCTTTAATATCCCTGGATTTCTCCCCATAGATCCAGAGGCAAACCGTGGCCCAGCGTGTTGACTCTTGTTCCTTCTGGAGGAAGACAGTGCGATTTGGGTGCACCTGACCTCGCCTGCTGGAGAAAAGGGTCAAGAGAGTCCGGGATGAGGTGGAAAAAGCCAAAGGCGAGGTAAAAAAGCTGCTGGGGGGGTTTGTTTCCTGGACGAATCCATCTGCTCAAACGTTCCTTGCCAGGAAAGAGGGATTTGCTTCACGGAAAGAGATATTATTTTAATTTTTGGTGGGTGGGGGAAGGGGGTGGCTGTGTGGCTTCAGTGCGTGGGAATTGCACCTTTTCAGCCCCTTTGATAGATTTTGTGGAGGAAAGTGCTTTTCTGCTTGGGACAGTGGAAATAATAGAGTTTTTCTTGCACCCCGTTGTGGCTTTGCACCCCGTTTTCCCATTGGTTTTTTGGCTGTTTAGACTTTACCTGGGCTGATAAACCGCGTGAAATCCATGGCCAAAAAATCTTATTTTTCTGCCTTTTTGAGAGATTTCAAGTTAGTTTGTCCCTGGTTTGCAGGCCGTCTGCCAGCAGAAGAAGAGGCCACGTGCGACCCCCAAAGACAAGCCCCCGCCGGGGCGTCACCACCCGCAGCCCCACAGCGCCTGCGGCTCCTCCGGGGATGCCGGGACCTCCCTGTGCTGGGACTTGCCCTGAGGTGAGTGCGGAAGGTCAGCCCTCCCTTTTTCTTCCCCAAATGCCTCCTTTGGGTTCAGAAAAGCACCCTGGGTGGGGGGGGGTGGGGCGGGGGCAGAAGGGAAGGGCAGCTGGAGGATTGCCCTTGCCCAGGTGCCTCTTGGTGGTTTTATTTGACTTTCAACCCCCAACGTTCTGTCTTTTTGGAGTCGGGGAGACCTTCCCCGGAGCCGTGAGGTTCAGAGCGGCCCCTCCTTGTGCAAAAGCCTCAGGTTTCCCCTTTTTGCCCAGGACAAACTCAAGTTCCATTGAGTTTTGTGGCCCGAGGCTTGCCCACTCCAGTCCCTCACAGCCAGCAAAATGCCTCCAGTTTTAATTTGACCTCATTTGAAGTGATCGCCCAATTAATTCTCCTAATTTAACCCCTCCAAAATCCATCCTCTTTAACCACCAGCATCCAGACCGGTGTCGTTTCTATGAAGCTGGGTCTAATGGATTTCTAGAGGAAGGACTTACAAATCCCTTTTTCCTTTGTTCTGCTCCCTTGTCCCTAAGGGCAGTTTCCCACGGGGTCCTATTTCCTAACTCCTTGAAGAGCTGGAAGTTTGCTTTCTTAAAATGTGGCGTCCTAACTGTGCTTCTCGTGGGCTTCCAACTTGTGAAGAGAGTGAACTGCACTAGAGCATGATGACTGCAGCCCATGGACTAGGGGATTGGGGGATGGAAAGGGCCCCCGGGGTTTCGCTTTGCTCGTTTCGCTTCTAGAAAAGGCCCAAATGGCTCAATGCCCGCCTTCTGGCCCGGGGCAGCCGCAGGGGTGAAGTGGTAGCCGGAGGGTCCATCTCCAGAGCCCTGATTTCCCTGAGAAGGGGGAAATTTTGTGGGGGATGGAGTGGTGTGTGAGGAGGAGGAGGAGGGCAAGGAAGGCTAAAGGAGGGTCTTGGCGGAAAGATTTTTATCCCCAGCGTGGTTTTGTCAGATTTTTTGGGCAGAACCTCCAGGATTTTGGGGTTCTTTTGATGGAGGATGAGGCAAAAGTCCACGTTGAGCCATGGGAATGAGGGCGACCCCTGGGAAAACGGGAGGAGGGAACTGGGGGTGGGGGTGGGTGTCGCTCGGCCCCTTCTCCACAGCGCGTTTTTGGGTGGAGGGTCCCCCATATGGGCCAGAAACCCCCCCAAAGGCCCAGTGCTGTCCCAGTAAAGCACTGGTTTTGCTGACGTCCCAGGCCGTTGCCGGCCTCCCGCGTTCCACACAACATTCCGAGGCGGCGGTCGCTCGCTGGCCGTGGCTGTGGCAGCTTCCTACCGCTGTGGAGAGTGACATTCAGCAGTTGGATTGTTTTTTTGGGGGAACCCCCAAATTGTCCTGCCCGATGGGGCCCAAAAAGCCTCCAGTGGCCGAAGGGTAACGCTGGGGGTGGGAAGGGGCGGTGGAAGTTGGTGGCGGAAGGCTGAGTGATGTTTTGCTGGGAAATAGGGACCGGTTTTGCCCCACCTCACCACGTTTTCCCTCTTTTTTAGCGTTTGTTGCGCCGTATCCATTCCCGACGTGCCTTTCTCCCCCTCCTCTTCCTCCCCCTTTCAGCCGCATCAATGTCGGGGAGCAGTTGCAGGCGGAGCTGCCTGCCCTGCGGGACAGATCCCTCTTGGAAGAGGAGGAGGAAGGAGCCTCCCTGGTTTGGAAGCCCTGGGGTGACGTGGAAAGCAAGCCCGAGCCGCAGGAGAAAGGTTTCTCTTCAGGCTTTTCTTGTGGGAAAGGGGCAAATTCCCCCTTTTCAGAGTTACTTGATAGGGCGTTTGGGTTCTCTCCCGTCTTGTCTTGGCCCCGTAGCGTTGGAGGGAAGGAGATGGCTCGTTTTTGGGAGGAAAGTGGCTAGATAAGAGCCGCTGGTGCTCTCGGGAGCATCTTCCATGAGAAAGGGGGGGTTTTGGCGGTCCCAGCTCATCTGCAGCCAGGGAGGAGTTTCTCTCTGGAGATCCCGCTCCCAAAGCTCTTGAAAGAGCCTTTTTTTTGTCCATCAGAAGACTTTTGGCCTCATCCAGAAGGAGGTAAAGCCGTTGGAGCGGGGCGGAGCTGGTTAGCGGGGAGGCTTTTAACCCAGAAAGCCCTATTTTCAATCCCCCGTTGGAATCCTGTCCTTAGGACCCTTCTTCCTGCTCAAAACCCAGCGGGAGAAGACATCATTGCCCTCCTTTGTAATGACAAGGGAGTCTTTAATATCCCTGGATTTCTCCCCATAGATCCAGAGGCAAACCGTGGCCCAGCGTGTTGACTCTTGTTCCTTCTGGAGGAAGACAGTGCGATTTGGGTGCACCTGACCTCGCCTGCTGGAGAAAAGGGTCAAGAGAGTCCGGGATGAGGTGGAAAAAGCCAAAGGCGAGGTAAAAAAGCTGCTGGGGGGGTTTGTTTCCTGGACGAATCCATCTGCTCAAACGTTCCTTGCCAGGAAAGAGGGATTTGCTTCACGGAAAGAGATATTATTTTAATTTTTGGTGGGTGGGGGAAGGGGGTGGCTGTGTGGCTTCAGTGCGTGGGAATTGCACCTTTTCAGCCCCTTTGATAGATTTTGTGGAGGAAAGTGCTTTTCTGCTTGGGACAGTGGAAATAATAGAGTTTTTCTTGCACCCCGTTGTGGCTTTGCACCCCGTTTTCCCATTGGTTTTTTGGCTGTTTAGACTTTACCTGGGCTGATAAACCGCGTGAAATCCATGGCCAAAAAATCTTATTTTTCTGCCTTTTTGAGAGATTTCAAGTTAGTTTGTCCCTGGTTTGCAGGCCGTCTGCCAGCAGAAGAAGAGGCCACGTGCGACCCCCAAAGACAAGCCCCCGCCGGGGCGTCACCACCCGCAGCCCCACAGCGCCTGCGGCTCCTCCGGGGATGCCGGGACCTCCCTGTGCTGGGACTTGCCCTGAGGTGAGTGCGGAAGGTCAGCCCTCCCTTTTTCTTCCCCAAATGCCTCCTTTGGGTTCAGAAAAGCACCCTGGGTGGGGGGGGGTGGGGCGGGGGCAGAAGGGAAGGGCAGCTGGAGGATTGCCCTTGCCCAGGTGCCTCTTGGTGGTTTTATTTGACTTTCAACCCCCAACGTTCTGTCTTTTTGGAGTCGGGGAGACCTTCCCCGGAGCCGTGAGGTTCAGAGCGGCCCCTCCTTGTGCAAAAGCCTCAGGTTTCCCCTTTTTGCCCAGGACAAACTCAAGTTCCATTGAGTTTTGTGGCCCGAGGCTTGCCCACTCCAGTCCCTCACAGCCAGCAAAATGCCTCCAGTTTTAATTTGACCTCATTTGAAGTGATCGCCCAATTAATTCTCCTAATTTAACCCCTCCAAAATCCATCCTCTTTAACCACCAGCATCCAGACCGGTGTCGTTTCTATGAAGCTGGGTCTAATGGATTTCTAGAGGAAGGACTTACAAATCCCTTTTTCCTTTGTTCTGCTCCCTTGTCCCTAAGGGCAGTTTCCCACGGGGTCCTATTTCCTAACTCCTTGAAGAGCTGGAAGTTTGCTTTCTTAAAATGTGGCGTCCTAACTGTGCTTCTCGTGGGCTTCCAACTTGTGAAGAGAGTGAACTGCACTAGAGCATGATGACTGCAGCCCATGGACTAGGGGATTGGGGGATGGAAAGGGCCCCCGGGGTTTCGCTTTGCTCGTTTCGCTTCTAGAAAAGGCCCAAATGGCTCAATGCCCGCCTTCTGGCCCGGGGCAGCCGCAGGGGTGAAGTGGTAGCCGGAGGGTCCATCTCCAGAGCCCTGATTTCCCTGAGAAGGGGGAAATTTTGTGGGGGATGGAGTGGTGTGTGAGGAGGAGGAGGGCAAGGAAGGCTAAAGGAGGGTCTTGGCGGAAAGATTTTTATCCCCAGCGTGGTTTTGTCAGATTTTTTGGGCAGAACCTCCAGGATTTTGGGGTTCTTTTGATGGAGGATGAGGCAAAAGTCCACGTTGAGCCGTGGGAATGAGGGCGACCCCTGGGAAAACGGGAGGAGGGAACTGGGGATGGGGGTGGGTGTCGCTCGGCCCCTTCTCCACAGCGTGTTTTTGGGTGGAGGGTCCCCCATATGGGCCAGAAGCCCCCCCAAACGCCCAGTGCTGTCCCAGTAAAGCACTGGTTTTGCTGACGTCCCAGGCCGTTGCCGGCCTCCCGCGTTCCACACAACATTCCGAGGCGGCAGTCGCTCGCTGGCCGTGGCTGTGGCAGCTTCCTACCGCTGTGGAGAGTGACATTCAGCAGTTGGATTGTTTTTTTGGGGAAACCCCCAAATTGTCCTGCCCGATGGGGCCCAAAAAGCCTCCAGTGGCCGAAGGGTAACGCTGGGGGTGGGAAGGGGCGGTGGAAGTTGGTGGCGGAAGACTGAGTGATGTTTTGCTGGGAAATAGGGACCGGTTTTGCCCCACCTCACCACGTTTTCCCTCTTCTGAAGCGTTTGTTGCGCCGTATCCATTCCCGATGTGCCTTCCTCCCCCTCCTCTTCCTCCCCCTCCTCTTCCTCCCCCTTTCAGCCGCATCAATGTCGGGGAGCAGTTGCAGGCGGAGCTGCCTGCCCTGCGGGACAGATCCCTCTTGGAAGAGGAGGAGGAAGGAGCCTCCCTGGTTTGGAAGCCCTGGGGTGACATGGAAAGCAAGCCCGAGCCGCAGGAGAAAGGTTTCTCTTCAGGCTTTTCTTGTGGGAAAGGGGCAAATTCCCCCTTTTCAGAGTTACTTGATAGGGCGTTTGGGTTCTCTCCCGTCTTGTCTTGGCCGCGTAGCGTTGGAGGGAAGGAGATGGCTCGTTTTTGGGAGGAAAGTGGCTAGATAAGAGCCGATGGTGCTCTGGGGAGCATCTTCCATGAGAAAGGGGGGGTTTTGGCGGTCCCAGCTCATCTGCAGCCAGGGAGGAGTTTCTCTCTGGAGATCCCGCTCCCAAAGCTCTTGAAAGAGCCTTTTTTTTGTCCATCAGAAGACTTTTGGCCTCATCCAGAAGGAGGTAAAGCCGTTGGAGCGGGGCGGAGCTGGTTAGCGGGGAGGCTTTTAACCCAGAAAGCCCTATTTTCAATCCCCCGTTGGAATCCTGTCCTTAGGACCCTTCTTCCTGCTCAAAACCCAGCGGGAGAAGACATCATTGCCCTCCTTTGTAATGACAAGGGAGTCTTTAATATCCCTGGATTTCTGCCCATAGATCCAGAGGCAAACCGTGGCCCAGTGTGTTGACTCTTGTTACTTCTGGAGGAAGACAGTGCGATTTGGGTGCACCTGACCTCGCCTGATGGAGAAAAGGGTCAAGAGAGTCCGGGATGAGGTGGAAAAAGCCAAAGGCGAGGTAAAAAAGCTGCTGGGGGGGTTTGTTTCGTCGCCCAATGTCATAGAAGGGGATGTGATGTCCTAGAGGGAGGGTTGTGATGTCATAGAGGGTGTTGTGTTGTCACAGGTTGGGGTAGTGAGGTTAGAGGTTTGGGGTGTGACGTCATAGAGGGGGCTTGTGGTGTCATAAAGGGAGGGTTGTGACGTCATCGAGGGGTTGTGATGTCATACAGGGAGGGTTATGATGTCACAGGTTGGGGTTGTGCCGTCACAGGTTTGGGTTGTGATGTCACAGGGTGTGGTTGTGATGTAGAGGGGTTGTGATGTCATAGTGGGATTGTGATGTCACAGAGTGGGGTTGTGATGTCATCGGGGGGTTGTGAGGTCATGGGTGTTGTGACATCATAGGTTTGGGGTTCTGATGTCATAGAGTTGGCTTGTGATGACATAAGCGGGGTTGTGACGTCATAGTTTGGGGTTGTGATGTCATAGAGGGAGGGTTGTGATGTCACAGGTTGGGGTTGTGGCATCATAGAGTGGGGTGTGATGTCATAAAGGCGGTTGTGATGTCATAGGTTGGGGTTGTGATGTCATGGAGGGTTGTGATGTCACAGGTTGTGGTTGTGACATCATAGAGTGGGGTTGTGACGTCATAGAGGAGATGTGATATCATAGAGCAGGGTTGTGATGCCATAGAGGGGGTTGTGAGGTTAGAGGTTTGGGGTGTGACGTCATAGAGGGGGTTGTGGTGTCATAAAGGGAGGGTTGTGACGTCATAGAGGGGTTGTGATGTCATATAGGGAGGGTTGTGACATCATAGAAGGGCGTTGTGATTTCACAGAGTGTGGTTGTGACGTCATAGTGGGCTTTGTGAAGTCACAGAGTGGGGTTGTGACGTCATAGAGTGGGATTGTGATGTCATAGAGTGAGGTTGTGACGTCATAGAGTGGGGTTGTGATGTCATAAAGGGGGTTGTGACGTCATAGTGGTGTTTGTGATGTCACAGAGTCCGGTTGTGATGTCACGGAGGGTTGTGATGTCATAGAGGTAGGGTTGTGACGTCATAGAAGGGCGTTGTGATTTCACAGAGTGTGGTTGTGACGTCATAGTGGGGTTTGTGATGTCACAGAGTGGTTTGTGATGTCATAGAGTGGGGTTGTGATGTCACAGAGTTGGATTGTGATGTCATAGAGTGGGGTTGTGGTGTCATAGACGTAGGGTTGTGACGTCATAGAGGGACGTTGTGATTTCAAAGACTTGGGTTGTGACATCATAGAGTCAGTTGTCACGTCATAGTGGGGTTTGTGACGTCATAGTGGGGTGTTGTCATTTCACAGAGTGTGGTTGTGACGTCATAGTGGGGTTTGTGATGTCACAGAGTGGTTTGTGATGTCATAGAGTGGGGTTTGTGTTGTCACAGAGTGGTTTGTGATGTCATAGAGTGGGATTGTGATGTCATAGAAGGGGATTATGATGTCATAGAGGTAGGGTTGTGACGTCAGAGAGGGGGATGGTGTTGTCACAGAGTGGTTTGTGATGTCATAGAGCTGGGTTGTGATGTCATAGAGTGTGGTTGTGATGTCACAGAGTCGGGTTGTGACGTCATAGAGTGGGATTGTGATATAGAGGGGTTATGATGTCATAGAGTGGGGTTGTGACGTCATAGAGGAGATGTGATATCATAGAGCAGGGTTGTGATGCCATAGAGGGGGTTGTGAGGTTAGAGGTTTGGGGTGTGACGTCATAGAGGGGGTTGTGGTGTCATAAAGGGAGGGTTGTGACGTCATAGAGGGGTTGTGATGTCATATAGGGAGGGTTGTGACATCATAGAAGGGCGTTGTGATTTCACAGAGTGTGGTTGTGACGTCATAGTGGGCTTTGTGAAGTCACAGAGTGGGGTTGTGACGTCATAGAGTGGGATTGTGATGTCATAGAGTGAGGTTGTGACGTCATAGAGTGGGGTTGTGATGTCATAAAGGGGGTTGTGACGTCATAGTGGTGTTTGTGATGTCACAGAGTCCGGTTGTGATGTCACGGAGGGTTGTGGTGTCATAGAGGTAGGGTTGTGACGTCATAGAAGGGCGTTGTGATTTCACAGAGTGTGGTTGTGACGTCATAGTGGGGTTTGTGATGTCACAGAGTGGTTTGTGATGTCATAGAGTGGGGTTGTGGTGTCATAGAGGTAGGGTTGTGACATCATAGAGGGACGTTGTGATGTCAAAGAGTGCTTTGTGATTTCATAGAGTGGGGTTCTGACATCATAGAGGTGGTTGTGACGTCATAGAGGGAGGGTTGTGATGTCACAGAGGGGTTTGTGATGTCATAGACGGAGGGTTGTGACGTCATAGAGATAGCGTTGTGACATCATAGAGTGTGGTTGTGACGTCATAGAGGGGGTTGTGACGTCATCGGGGATTGTGATGTCATAGATGGGGTTATGATTTCATAGAGGGGGTTGTGACGTCCTAGAGTGCGGTTGTGAGTCATAGTGGGGTTTGTGATGTCACAGTGTCCGGTTGTGATGTCATAGAGAGGGGATTGTGATGTCATAGGGGGAAGGTTGTGATGTCATAGAGGTAGGGTTGTGATGTCATAGAAGGGCGTTGTGATTTCACAGAGTGTGGTTGTGACGTCACAGTGGGGTTTGTGATGTCATAGAGGTAGGGTTGTGATGTCATAGAGTAGGATTGTGATGTCATAGAGTCGGGTTTTGATATCATAGAGTAGGGTTGTGGTGTCATAGAGGTAGGGTTGTGACAACATAGACGGGGCTGTGACGTCATAGAGTGCGGTTGTGACGTCATAGTGGGGTTTGTGATGTCACAGAGTGGTTTGTGACGTCATAGAGTGGGGTTGTGATGTCACAGAGTTGGGTTGTGATGTCATAGAGTGGGGTTGTGGTGTCATAGGGGTAGGGTTGTGACGTCATAGAGGGACGTGATTTCACAGAGTTGGGTTGTGACGTCATAGAGTCAGTTGTCACGTCATAGTGGGGTTTGTGACATCATAGAGGGGTTTCTGATGTCACAGAGTCGGGTTGTGACGTCATAGAGTGGGATTGTGATGTCATAGAGGGATTATGATGTCATAGAGTGGGGTTGTGTTTTCATAGAGGTAGGGTTGTGACGTCATAGAAGGGCGTTGTGATTTCACAGCGTCGGGTTGTGACGTCATAGAGTGTGGTTGTAACGTCATAGACTGTGGTTGTGGTGTCATAGTGGGGTTTGTGATGTCACAGAGTGGTTTGTGATGTCATAGAGTGGGGTTGTGATGTCATAGAGGGGGTTGTGACGTCATCGGGGATTCTGATGTCATAGAGGTAGGGTTGTGATGTCATCGGGGACTGTGATGTCATAGAATTCTTGGGCAGAACCTCCAGGATTTTGGGGTTCTTTTGATGGAGGATGAGGCAAAAATCCACGTTGAGCCGTGGGAATGAGGGCGACCCCTGGGAAAACGGGAGGAGGGAACTGGGGGTGGGGGTGGGTGTCGCTCGGCCCCTTCTCCACAGCGTGTTTTTGGGTGGAGGGTCCCCCATATGGGCCAGAAACCCCCCCAAACGCCCAGTGCTGTCCCAGTAAAGCACTGGTTTTGCTGACGTCACAGGCCGTTGCCGGCCTCCCGCGTTCCACACAACATTCCGAGGCGGCGGTCGCTCGCTGGCCGTGGCTGTGGCAGCTTCCTACCGCTGTGGAGAGTGACATTCAGCAGTTGGATTGTTTTTTTGGGGAAACCCCCAAATTGTCCTGCCCGATGGGGCCCAAAAAGCCTCCAGTGGCCGAAGGGTAACGCTGGGGGTGGGAAGGGGCGGTGGAAGTTGGTGGCGGAAGACTGAGTGATGTTTTGCTGGGAAATAGGGACCGGTTTTGCCCCACCTCACCACGTTTTCCCTCTTTTGAAGCGTTTGTTGCGCCGTATCCATTCCCGACGTGCCTTCCTCCCCCTCCTCTTCCTCCCCCTTTCAGCCGCATCAATGTCGGGGAGCAGTTGCAGGCGGAGCTGCCTGCCCTGCGGGACAGATCCCTCTTGGAAGAGGAGGACGAAGGAGCCTCCCTGGTTTGGAAGCCCTGGGGTGACATGGAAAGCAAGCCCGAGCTGCAGGAGAAAGGTTTCTCTTCAGGCTTTTCTTGTGGGAAAGGGGCAAATTCCCCCTTTTCAGAGTTACTTGATAGGGCGTTTGGGTTCTCTCCCGTCTTGTCTTGGCCCCGTAGCGTTGGAGGGAAGGAGATGGCTCGTTTTTGGGAGGAAAGTGGCTAGATAAGAGCCGCTGGTGCTCTCGGGAGCATCTTCCATGAGAAAGGGGGGGTTTTGGCGGTCCCAGCTCATCTGCAGCCAGGGAGGAGTTTCTCTCTGGAGATCCCGCTCCCAAAGCTCTTGAAAGAGCCTTTTTTTTGTCCATCAGAAGACTTTTGGCCTCATCCAGAAGGAGGTAAAGCCGTTGGAGCGGGGCGGAGCTGGTTAGCGGGGAGGCTTTTAACCCAGAAAGCCCTATTTTCAATCCCCCGTTGGAATCCTGTCCTTAGGACCCTTCTTCCTGCTCAAAACCCAGCGGGAGAAGACATCATTGCCCTCCTTTGTAATGACAAGGGAGTCTTTAATATCCCTGGATTTCTCCCCATAGATCCAGAGGCAAACCGTGGCCCAGTGTGTTGACTCTTGTTACTTCTGGAGGAAGAAAGCGCGATTTGGGTGCACCTGACCTCGCCTGCTGGAGAAAAGGGTCAAGAGAGTCCGGGATGAGGTGGAAAAAGCCAAAGGCGAGGTAAAAAAGCTGCTGGGGGGGTTTGTTTCCTGGACGCATCCATCTGCTCAAAAATCGCCCAATTAATTCTCCTAATGTAACCCCCACCGATCCATCTTCTTTAACCACCAGCATCCAGACCGGTGTCGTTTCTATGAAGCTGGGTCTAATGGATTTCTAGAGGAAGGACTTACAAATCCCTTTTTCCTTTGTTCTGCTCCCTTGTCCCTAAGGGCAGTTTCCCACGGGGTCCTATTTCCTAACTCCTTGAAGAGCTGGAAGTTTGCTTTCTTAAAATGTGGCGTCCTAACTGTGCTTCTCGTGGGCTTCCAACTTGTGAAGAGAGTGAACTGCACTAGAGCATGATGACTGCAGCCCATGGACTAGGGGATTGGGGGATGGAAAGGGCCCCCGGGGTTTCGCTTTGCTCCTTTTGCCTCTAGATAAGCCCCAAATGGCTCCAGCGTCACCACCCCAACGGGCTCCAGTCTGTGAGACTCGCACAGGCTCAGCTGAGAAAATGATGGCTCCAAAGGAAATGTAGCTCCAGGAGACAGAGCTCCACGGCCTGAGCGCAGCACTAACCAGAAGCTTTACTGACTCAACCGCTGCTTTTCTACCCAAACGCTGCTCATCTCCAGGGAGAGAAAGCTGCTTTAGCCACTTCTCCTCCAAAGTCCTCACAGGGCTAAAGCCACACAGTCAGGAGCACCCCTCTGCACAGAGACACAGCCAGCAGAAAGGCAATCCTTTGGGAAATCCATCGGGACACCCATTCCAGCAGAAAAGAGAATCCTTACCAGGCTGGTGGCAAAACTCCCTGCGTCTCTGGACCAGGGGGACGTCACCAACGCGTCCGCACCTCTGAGGGTTGGGGTCCACCGCAAGGCTGGTTTCCATTCTGTCACATCCTCGGAGCTAAAACTGTCGGCAGGAGCTGCCTCATCCGGGGACTCGGAACCACCCGGGCACCTGACCTGCAGAACACAAGTTCCTCTCAAGAGACCTTGATGTCCTGCATTAACACACCAGCACGCTCTTGAGATCACACAACCACACAATGGTCACAGTTGGAAGGCACCTTAAAGCCCCTCCAGTCCCACCCCCTGCCCTGGGCAGGGACACCTCCCACCACACCAGGCTGCTCCAAGACCCCTCCAACTTGGCCTGGAACCCCTCCAGGGATGGGGCAGCCACAGCTTCTCGGGGCAACCTGGGCCAGGCTCTCACCATCCCCCCAGCAAACCATTTCCTCCCCACATCTCATCTCAATCTCCCCTCTTCCAGTGGCAAACCCTTCCCCCTCCTCCCACGGCTCCCCTCCCTCTTCCAGAGTCCCTCCCCAGCTTTTCTGGAGCCCCCCCTGTTTAGGGACTGGAAGGGGCAGAAAGGTCTCCCCGGAGCCTTCCCTTCTCCAACCTGAACCCCCCCAACTCTCTGTCCTCACAGCAGAGGGGCTCCAGCAGCCCTGACCCCCTCCCCTCCATCACTTTTTGGGGGGTGCCTGCGCTCCCTGGCCCTGTGACAGACCCCTCCAGTCACTGGGGTGGGAGGAGGGGGTGCCAGTGTTTTTTAGGTATTTTTTCTCTACAGTGCAGTATAAACGGCTCGGTCGGGGCTGGCGCTTCTCTGTGCACACCATAGATTGGAAAGGGGGGGACCCCAAAAAACACACCCTCTCACACCCTAAAATCATTCCTTCTCCCACCCCCTCTAAAACCACCCATTCTCCCACCCTCCAACCCCAAAAATTCCTCTTCCAGACCCCATACCCCTAAAAAACACCCCTCTCCGAACCCTGCACCCCAAAAATCTCCTCCCATCACAAACTCCCCTTACCAGCTCCAAAAAACCCAACCCCTAACCCACCCTCTCCCAAACCCCCTCTCCCTAACACCCCCAAAACCACCCTCAACACCCCTCATCCCAAAAGGCCCTCTCCCACCCCAAACCCCAACTCACTTCTGACACAGAAGCTCTTCCGTCACCAGCTTCTTGATATCCCCAAAAACCTCCTGTCATTCCCGGGGGTCAATAGGGTTAACGAGGGGCAGCACTAACAAGCCCCATCCCCCATTATGTTCTACCCTGGCTGCAGCCAGAGCCGGCAAAGAAATTTCCAGACAGCACCTGGAAAAGGGGGTGTCAATGTGGGGGAGAGGGCCACCAATGGGAAATGGGATGGGGGGGTGGGTCTTGGGCGGGAGGCCTCACCATCTTTGGGTGAGTTTCCCTTCGTGAAGATGAAGCTGAGGCAGATTGTGATGTCATAGAGGGAAGATTGTGACGCCATAGGTTTGGGTTGTGAGGTCATAGGTTGGGCTTGTGACATCATAGGTTGGGCTTGTGATGTAATTGTGTTGGTGACATCATAGAGTGTGGTTGTGACATTAGAGAGTGTGCTTGTGACGTCACACACCAGGGTTTGTGACATTCTACAGGGAGGGTTGTGATGTCAAAGGTTGGGGTTGTGATGTCATAGACGGGTTGTGATGTCATAGTGGGATTGTGATGTTACAGAGTGGGGTTGTGATGTCATAGAGTGTGGTTGTGATGTCATAGAGTGTGGTTGTGATGTCATGTGGGAGGATTGTGATGTCAGAGATGGGGTTGTGACGTCATAGAGTGGGGTTGTGATGTCATAGAGGGGGTTATGATGTCATAGGTTGGGGTTGTATTCTCATAGACGGGGCTGTGACATCATAGAGGGGGTTGTGACTTAATAGGGGTTGTGATGTCACAGAGTCGGGTTGTGATGCCATAGAGTGCGTTTGTGACATCATAGGGGTTGTGATGACTTATAGGGGGTTGTGAAATCATAGGTTGGGGTTGTGATGTCATGGGGCTGTGATGTCATAGAGTGGGGTTTTGATGTCATCGGGGGTTGTGAGGTCATAGTTGGTTGTTGTGACATCATAGGGTGGGGTTGTGATGTCATAGCGGGAGGGTTGTGATGTCATAGAGGGAGGGTTGTGACGTCACAGGTTGGGGTTGTGACATCATAGATTGGGGTTGTGATGTCATTGGGGTGGTTGTGACATCATAGAGTAGGGTTGTGACATCATAAGGGGTTGTGATGTCATTGGGGTGGGTTGTGATGTCATGGGGTTGTGACGTCACAGGTTGGGGCTGTGACGTCATGGAGGTTGTGATGTCATAGAGTGGGTTGTGATGTCCTAGGTTGGGATTGTGATGTCATGGGGTTGTGACGTCATGGAGTGGGGTTGTGACGTCATAGAGTGGGGTTGTGATGTCATCGGGGTGGTGAGCTCATAGTTGGGTGTTGTGACATCATAGGGTGGGGTTGTGACATCATAGGGTGGGGTTGTGACGTCATAGAGTGGGATTGTGACATTATCGATGGGGTTGTGATGTCATAGTGGGGGTTGTGATGTCACAGATAGGTTTGTGATGTCATAGAGTGTGGTAGTGATGTCATAGAGTGGGATTGTGATGTCATCAGGGGTTGTGAGGTCATGGGTGTTGTGACATCATAGAGTGTGGTTGTGATGTCACAGAGTCGGGTTTTGATGTCATAGAGTGGGGTTGTGACGTCATAGGGGGGTTGTGATTTCATAGACGGGGTTTTGACGTCATGGGGGAGGGTTGTGACGTCACAGGTTGGGGTTGTGACATTATAGGTTGGGGTTGTGATGTCATTGGGGGGGTTGTGATGTCATAGAGTAGGGTTGTGACATCTTAAGGGGTTGTGCTGTCATAGAGGGAGGGTTGTGATGTCATGGGGTTGTGACATCATAGAGTGGGGTTTTGATGTCATCGGGGTGGTGAGCTCATACTTGGGTTTTGTGACATCATAGGGTGGGGCTGTGATGTCATAGAGGGGGTTGTGATGTCATAGAGTGAGGTAGTGACGTCACAGAGTGGGTTTGTGACGTCACATAGTGGGTTTGTGATGTCATAGAGAGGGTTGTGATGTCATAGGTTGGGGTTGTGATGTCATGGTTCTTCTGATGTCATAGAGTGGGGTTGTGATGGCATAGAGTGGGGTTGACGTCATAGTTTGGGGCTGTGATGCCATAGCGGGAGGGTTGTGATGTCATAGAGGGAGGGTTGTGATGTCACAGGTTGGGGTTGTGAGGTCATAGGTTGGGGTTGTGACGTCATTCGGGTGGTGACATCATAGAGTGTGGTTGTGATGTCATAGAGTGTGCCTGTGACATTAGAGAGTGGGATTGTGATGTCACACACTAGGGTTTGTGATGTCCTACAGGGAGGGTTGTGACGTCATAGGTTGGGGTTGTGACGTCACAGGGTGTGGTTGTGATGTCGTAGGGCAGTTGTGATGTCATAGTGGGACTGTGACGTCACAGAGTGGGGTTGTGACGTCACAGAGTAGGGTTGTGATGTCCTATATGGGGTCATAGTGGTTGTGACGTCATAGAGTAGGGTTGTGATGTCTTAGAGGGAGGGTTGTAATGTCATAGAGTGGGGTTGTGATGTCATAGAGTGGGATTGTGATGTCATCGGGGGTTGTGATGTCATGGGTGTTGTGACATCATAGAGTGTGGTTGTGATGTCATAGAGTGGGGTTGTGACGTCATAGAGGGGGGGTTGTGACGTCACAGGTTGGGGTTGTGACGTCACAGGTTGGGGTTGTGATGTCACAGGGTGTGGTTGTGATGTAGAGGGGTTGTGATGTCATAGTGGCATTGTGATGTCACAGAGTGGGGTTGTGATGTCACTGAGTGGGGTTGTGATGTCATCGGGGGTTTGTGAGGTCATGGGTGTTGTGACATCTTAGGTTGGGGTTGTGATGTCATAGAGTTGGGTTGTGATGACATAAGTGGGGTTGTGATGTCATAGAGGGAGGGTTGTGATGTCATAGGTTGGGGTTGTGATGTCATAGAGGGAGGGTTGTGATGTCACAGGTTGGGGTTGTGACATCATAGAGTGGGGTGTGATGTCATAAGGGGGGTTTTGACATCATAGAGTGGGGTTGTGATGCCATAGAGGGTGTTGTGATGTCATACAGTGGGGTTGTGATGTCATAGTGGGGGTTGTGACGTCATAGAGTAGGGTTGTGACATCATAAGGGGTTGTGACGTCATAGAGGGAGGGTTGTGATGTCATAGAGTGTGCCTGTGACATTAGAGAGTGGGATTGTGACGTCACATGTGGGACAGGATTCGGCTGGTCTCAGCAAAACCCCCAGCACTGCTCAGTTGATAGAAGAAGATGTGCTGGAACTTGTTGGCCACAGGCCCTGGGAAGGGTAAGATAAGAACTTTCGGCACAGAGAGTACTGACTTCACACAAGGACAGCTGGTGAGACTGTAAAACAATCACCCTGTAAAAGAGCAACTGTTGTCCTTGCTCAAGATAGATTGATACATTTACAAGAAATAAGTGTTTAGAAAAATGCTTTTCGCATTAGCATCAGCATTAGCCAATCTGTGAATGCCTAATGTGGAATGTGAACCAATCAGCTTAGAACACGCTACCTTAGGACTAGTATAAATGTATGTAAAGAATTATAATAAAATCGACATCTTGCTTGCATCAAGCTGTGTCCCGTCTCTCCATCGCGGCAAATTGGTGACCCCGACGTGATTCCAGGGCTCGGGAACTACCTATCTGCGTGGCACGCTGCGAGTCCCACAGAACGTTGAATGAGCTGCTGAAAGGAAGCAGGAGCCGGCCGGCCTGAAATCCCTCCGGAGTAGAGAGGTGAGCTGTGGGAAACATGGGAAATCAAGCGTCTTCCCCTGAGAGAGACGTATATCAGCTTATGAAAGCTCTCCTTCAAAAGCATGGAAAGAATATCTCTGGGCATGATCTTAAAACGATACTTAAATGGGTACAAGTGAAAATACCCACTGTAACTGCATCCACTATTTTTACGCGGGAACTTTGGGATGATGTGGGGGTGAAACTATGGGATGCGGTGACTACGGAGAGTGCCGAAGCACAGCATATGCTTCCGTGGTGGAGAGGTATTTTTGAGACTTTAAAAGCCCAGGAAAAAAGTCACAAAGATGAAGCAGAGAGGGAGGAAGACTCTCCTGCGATACCTCCGTTATCGTCGGAGGGTAAAAAATCCATTGCACCACTAGAGGTGTGTGCCGCGGGGTATCCCCCAGAAGAGGATCCCTTTGATCCGGGATCCGTGGACCCTGAAAAGGAGCCAGACCTCTACCCCCCCGACCCACATGACGTGTGGGCTAACATAAGGCGCCAAGCCTTAAAGGAAGGAGAACTGGAAATTGCTAAAACGATAGTAGCCCCCGTGATTTCTCAAGGTCGGGAAGCGCAGTGGGAAGCTCTGTCTTTTCCAGTAGTTAAGGAGTTGCGCCGTACTGTCACTGAACATGGACTTTCCTCCCCGTATTTTGCAATCCTTAGCGCGATTGCTATTGACGCCGACACAATAGACTTTGTGGGAGGCTCACTGGAGAGGGGGACTCCAAGTGCTCCTCTTAACTTACGTAGGTCACGGCGACGCAGCTATCACCGCGCTGACTATAGAGCACCTCACAGGTACAGGTCAGCACACCAATCCTGTGAATTCCACGGGAAGCCCTTGAGGCAACTTGTGAAGAAGAAGAAAAGGCCTTTTTTAAGGTTCCCGACTCTCAGAAGCCACAAAAGGCTTTTACTACTATTACCCAGGAACCCCGAGAGCCTTATATGCAGTTTATCGATAGACTAAAACAAGCTTTGGAGCGCCAAATAGATAATACAGAGGCACGGGAAATTTTGTTGCTAAAATTAGCCGTCGAGAATGCTAATGTGGATTGTAAAAAGTTGTTAAAGTCTCTCCCGAATCCGAACCCTACATTGGTTGAAATGGTGGAGGCTTGTAATAGAATTGGTACTATGGATCATAAATCTGAGGCCATGGCCGCTGCTTTCGCGGCCATGCGTGGCCCAACAGGACCGGGGAACTGTTATGGTTGTGGCAAACCCGGCCATCTGAAGAAAAATTGTCTAAATGCCAATGCCGGTGCTAGACCCCAAGCCCCTAGGATTTGTCCCAGGTGCCGAAAAGGGCATCATTATGCTAATCAATGTCAGTCTAAGTATGATTTTCAGGGACAACCGATACAGGGAAACCGATCACGGAGCGCGGGGCAGCGACGCGTGCAGACACAAATAGCGCAGCCGACGTTCCAACCCCCTCGGAGGGAAGCAGCAGTGCCTCAGGTCTTCGCCCAGCAACAGCAGGCAGCGCCGGAGTGGACCTGGCAACCGCTCACACAGTAACGTTACTCGATTCCTCGGTTCACCTTTTGTCAACAAATGTCTCGGGACCTTTACCCCCTAAACCACAAGCCTTATTATTAGGAAGATCATCTACAACATTGTCAGGGCTTTTTGTGTTACCAGGGGTCATTGACTCTGACAGCACTGATGAAATTAAGATTATGCCATGGACCCCGTTTCCTCCCTGCACTGTACCGAAAGGTAGCCGTATAGCGCAATTGATACTGATTCCCACGGGGACGGACTCCCCAGTTTCTAGTCAGCCCCAACAAAGGCGGGGAGGGTTCGGATCTACGGGGAACCCACAAATCTTATGGGTACAGTCTATCTCCCAGAAACGACCTATATGTCAATGCACCCTTATTTGTGGGGGACAGCAAGTCGCGTTAAATGGGATTATTGATACCGGGGCTGATGTTACAGTAATATCTCAGGCTAAATGGCCCCCACAGTGGCCTCTGGCCAACACTTCCCAGACGTTGGCAGGAATCGGCGGAACTGGCAGCAGTCACCAAAGTCTGGAATTAATCCAAATTCAAGGTCCAGAGGGGCGTATAGCCTCTGTTAAGCCTTTTGGGCTGCCTGTTCCCATGATTTTGTGGGGGCGTGATGTGCTGTCCCAGTGGGGAATGTCCATTCGGACCCATTTTTAGGCAGGGCCATTGAAGTGCGCGACACCCTAAAATTAACCTGGAAAACCGATACCCCTATTTGGGTAGATCAATGGCCCCTACCGCTGGAAAAGCTTCGCGCCCTCCAAGAATTAGTTACGGAACAGTTAATGAAAGGACACATTGTGCCTTCTACTAGCCCCTGGAACTCACCGGTTTTTGTTATTAAAAAACAGGCTGGCAAGTGGCGCTTGCTCCATGACCTTAGAAAAATTAATGATGCTATGGAAGACATGGGAGCCCTACAACCCGGACTCCCGTCCCCTACTATGATTCCTCGAGATTGGCATTTGACTGTTATTGACCTCAAAGACTGTTTTTTTAATATCCCCCTGCATCCAAATGACGCTCCTAAATTTGCTTTTTCAGTTCCAAGCGTCAACATGCAAGCCCCGTTGCAAAGATACCAGTGGGTTGTGCTGCCACAAGGAATGAAAAATAGCCCCACGATATGCCAATGGTATGTAGCCAAAGTGCTTAGTCCAGTCAGGACTGCAATGTCTAGTGTCTTATTGTACCACTATATGGATGATATCCTGGTGGCTGCGCAACATCACGAGGTCATGGAGGAAGCTGTAGCCCTTGTCACGGCTGCCGTTAATTCGGCAGGCCTCTGTATCGCGCCGGAAAAAATTCAGAAAACACCGCCGTGGAAATATTTAGGCTGGCGCATAAGGGCTCAAACTATAGTTCCTCAACCTTTACAGATACAGACAGATATAAAAAACTTGCATGATGTGCAAAAATTGCTGGGAACAATCAATTGGGTCCGACTGCTGTTGGGAATTTCTAATGCGGACTTAGGACCTTTATTCGAACTGCTTAAAGGAGATACTGACTTGCGTTCCCACCGCAGTCTTGCTCCTGAGGCCATTGACTCTTTGCAAAAGGTTGCTACAGCAATCGCTCTCAGACAAGTACACCGGTGGGCTCCCGAATTACCTTTTTATCTAATTATTTTAAACCCCGCTCGACAGCCTCACGCACTAATATTTCAATGGGACTCTCAAAAATCAGACCCACTGCTGATTATCGAATGGGTTTTCTTGTCGAATCAATCTACAAAAACCATTTCGACGCAGCATGAGATGTTTGCTTCTTTGATAATTAAGGCCCGGCAACGCTTATTAACATTATCAGGAGTAGACTTTGCTTGTATTTGCTTACCTGTGACGAACATGTATCTACAATGGCTTTATCAGCAGTCAGACACCTTTATTATGGCGTTGGCAGACTATACGGGTCAACTCACATCCCACCCACCTTCGCATAAGCTGCTTAATGTTGACTTCCGCTTGATGCCCAGGCCAAAAAGGAGCGATCAGCCATTACAAGCCCTTACTGTATTTACGGACGGGTCTGGAAAATCGCACAAATCAGTCACCTTATGGTGGGACAACCAGCATGGACGATGGGACTCGGACATAGAGACCGTTCCCGGTTCTCCCCAGATAGTGGAGCTGACTGCGGTTGTTCGAGTTTTTCGAAGGTGGTCCACACCGCTTAACCTCATCACTGATTCAGCCTATGTTGCGGGGATTGTTGAGCGAGCTGAAGCACCTGTATTACGTAACGTCTCACATTCTGACCCATTTGCTTTATTACGGGAACTTATCTTTCTCTTGGACTCTCGCCCTCACCCCTATTTTGTTAGGCATGTCAGGTCACACACTTCTCTACCTGGTTTTATTGCAGAAGGGAACCGACGAGCCGATTTGCTGACATTACCGGTACAGGTGTTGCCGGATCGCGTAGCACAGGCTAAACTCAGCCATTCTTTTTTTTCACCAGAATGCTGGAGGTCTCAAAAGGCAGTTTGGGCTTACCTCCCAACAAGCATCTAACATTATCGCTGTATGTCCTGACTGCCAAAGGCATTCTTTCCCGTCAGTCGCAGGAGGAGTTAATCCCAGAGGACTGCAGAGTCTACAGCTATGGCAAACAGATGTTACACATTATCCAGAGTTTGGTAAATTGAAATATGTCCATTCCTCCATTGACACCTTTCCAGGTGCTTTATTTGCTTCTTGCCACACAGGGGAGAAGGCACGTGATGTCCGCAAACACTTGATGCGCGCTTTTGCTACTTCAGGTATACCTTCACAAATAAAGACGGACAACGGTCCTGCTTATGTCTCTACGGCAACAAAAGCATTTTTTGACTCCTGGGGTGTGACTCATATTACTGGTATTCCTCATTCCCCTACAGGTCAATCCCTGATTGAACGCTCTCACCAATCTTTGAAGCGTTTGTTACAAAAACAAAAAGGGGGAGTAGGAACTGCTACTCCTGAGGAACGTCTGCAGAAAGCTTTGTATGTTTTTAACTTTTTGAATTGCTCTTTGTTAGATAGCAACCCTCCAATAGTCCGACATTTTAACACAAACGCTTCACTTGAGGTGCGAGTCAAAGCCCCGTGTTGGTTCGTGATCCGGAAACAGGTAAGATCATGGGACCGTATCCTCTTGTTACATGGGGAAGAGGTTATGCTTGTGTTTCCACAGAAAAAGGCCCCAAGTGGATCCCAGCGAAGAACGTACGACCCTTCCGTGAATCCCTACCACAATCATCCAGTAACGACCCTGATCGTCTCTTTGATCAACAAACTCCTGAACCCTCGGTCTCAAAATCACAGGACACATAGCAGAAGATAACAAAGGAGATTATATTAATTACCGCCAGTGGGCCTGTTTACTGTATAAGTAATAATCATTAGCATAAAGTGTAATAAGAAGTGTTTAGTATCAGCTGATTGAAAATGGATATTTTAGGTATAAAAGGTTTTATAGTAGTTGTCTTAACTATAAGAGCCATCCCATATAGCAGAACGTTTGACCCGTGGGAAAATGTGTGGGTAACTTTAGCTCGATCACTCAACACGACCAGCTTTTGTGCAAGCCTAGCAACACCTAGTTCCCCATTTACTACATGCCTTGTGGGGGTGCCCTTGACCGATGTCACCTTTAAGGTATTTAATGAATCCCTCTCAGAATTAAGACAACAGTATAAGGTGACAAGCAAAGGCCAATTCATGTGGAATGACATTGCGGAAATGTTTGAAAACTATGATAATTGGGACGATAAACTCCCTGTAGGTCCTGAACCACAGGAGATTGCTCTAGCGGACTCCCTCAACGCTAGTCATTGTATATATATTGGCGCTGAGAGTTGGACAGGAGAGCAAAAAGAAGGACACATAGTTAATGAGACGGCCCCTACAATCCTCTTTCAATAGGAAATCATACTGGTTGGAGAGGCACCTGGTGTCAGAAAATAGATCGCGATGAGAGTTCTCCAGCCCCTGGCACCATACTGCCCAGGCGCCTTCCAAAAGGATTCTTTTTAATCTGCGGCAACCGAGCATGGTCAGGAATCCCTTCCAACCCTCAAGGAGGACCATGTACTATAGGCCAACTTAGTCTAGTTGCACCACTAATGCACCCTAACAGCACTCACCGATATCGATTTACAAGAGACACTTCCACAGCCTGACTAGCGATTGTTCCGACCAAGTTAATCTTTGGAACAAATGGGAAGTCATCTTCGCATCCTTTTTTACGCCAGGTGTTGCCGCAGCACGAGCCCATAAAAATTTGAATAGTATAGCATGTTGGGTGGCAAAGCAAGCCAACGCAACAAGCAGGGTCCTGTCCGAACTCGCAGACGATCTGTCCACAGTGCAACACGCGGTATTACAGAATGGAGCCGCGATAGATTTCCTTTTGCTAGCCCACGGACATGGCTGTGAGGATTTTGATGGAATGTGTTGTATGGACCTAGAGGATCACTCAAGATCTATCCATAAAGAAATTCAATATCTAATGACGCATACTCAAAAGATACAACAAGATTCTGGATTCTTTGGCCTGGATGCTCTTGGGGACTGGCTAGGTCTGTCCGGATGGCTGAGAAGTTTAGTTAAAACGATTGTGTATATTTTAGTTGTTTTTGTCCTTTTGTTGCTTTGTTTGCCTTGTCTGTTGCAATGTGTGCAAAAGTTGATAGCAAACTCTGTTAAGAAAGTCCTTATTGTGCAACAAGAAGGGGGAGATGAAGGCCAAAACCTTAGCAAAACATCGTCTGTCACAAAACTGATAGAAAAGAATGAAAAGAAGGAAATGGACGTGCTGGAACTTGTTGGTCACAAGCCCTGGGGGAACAAAACAAGCTAGCCTAGGAAGAAGTAAAATGAGGAGCAAAAGAATGTTTACTCTCTGCCCCCCGGGGGTCAAAAGGAGAACAAAGGATGCTTATCTTATGTTGGGCAGTAAGCCTTCCTTAAACAGGACATGTATACGTGCTGTATAACATAAAACAGACCTTGCAACTGCATTAAGACTAACAGCAACCAATCAGCCAGTGCCTGATGTACGAAGTAACCAATTAGAAAGGAACACGCTATTTTGTGATCTATGTATGTAGCCTTGAATCTGTATAAGTATATGTGAAACTTGTAATAAACCGACATTTTGCTTGCATCAAGCTGCGTCCTGTCTCTCCATCGCAACAGCAAATCCCTCTTTCCTGGCAAGGAACGTTTGAGCAGATGGATTCGTCCAGGAAACAAACCCCCCCAGCAGCTTTTTTACCTCGCCTTTGGCTTTTTCCACCTCATCCCGGACTCTCTTGACCCTTTTCTCCATCAGGCGAGGTCAGGTGCACCCAAATCGCACTTTCTTCCTCCAGAAGTAGCAATAGTCAACACACTGGGCCACGGTTTGCCTCTGGATCTATGGGGAGAAATCCAGGGATATTAAAGACTCCCTTGTCATTACAAAGGAGGGCAATGATGTCTTCTCCCGCTGGGTTTTGAGCAGGAAGAAGGGTCCTAAGGACAGGATTCCAACGGGGGATTGAAAATAGGGCTTTCTGGGTTAAAAGCCTCCCCGCTAACCAGCTCCGCCCCGCTCCAACGGCTTTACCTCCTTCTGGATGAGGCCAAAAGTCTTCTGATGGACAAAAAAAAGGCTCTTTCAAGAGCTTTGGGAGCGGGATCTCCAGAGAGAAACTCCTCCCTGGCTGCAGATGAGCTGGGACCGCAAAACCCCCCCTTTCTCATGGAAGATGCTCCCGAGAGCACCATCGGTTCTTATCTAGCCACTTTCCTCCCAAAAACGAGCCATCTCCTTCCCTCCAACGCTACACGGCCAAGACAAGACGGGAGAGAACCCAAACGCCCTATCAAGTAACTCTGAAAAGGGGGAATTTGCCCCTTTCCCACAAGAAAAGCCTGAAGAGAAACCTTTCTCCTGCGGCTCGGGCTTGCTTTCCACGTCACCCCAGGGCTTCCAAACCAGGGAGGCTCCTTCGTCCTCCTCTTCCAAGAGGGATCTGTCCCACAGGGCAGGCAGCTCCGCCTGCAACTGCTCCCCGACATTGATGCGGCTGAAAGGGGGAGGAAGAGGAGGGGGAGGAAGGCACGTCGGGAATGGATACGGCGCAACAAACGCTTCAAAAGAGGGAAAACGTGGTGAGTTGGGGCAAAACCGGTCCCCATTTCCCAGCAAAACATCACTCAGCCTTCCGCCACCAACTTCCACCGCCCCTTCCCACCCCCAGCGTTACCCTTCGGCCACTGGAGGCTTTTTGGGCCCCATCGGGCAGGAAAATTTGGGGGTTTCCCCAAACAAACAATCCAACTGCTGAATGTCACTCTCCACAGCGGTAGGAAGCTGCCACAGCCGCGGCCAGCGAGCGACCGCCGCCTCGGAATGTTGTGTGGAACGCGGGAGGCCGGCAACGGCCTGTGACGTCAGCAAAACCAGTGCTTTACTGGGACAGCACTGGGCCTTTGGGGGGGTTTCTGGCCCATATGGGGGACCCTCCACCCAAAAACACGCTGTGGAGAAGGGGCCGAGCGACACCCACCCCCACCACCAGTTCCCTCCTCCCGTTTTCCCAGGGGTCGCCCTCATTCCCACGGCTCAACGTGGATTTTTGCCTCATCCTCCATCAAAGGAACCCCAAAATCCTGGATGTTCTGCCCAAAAATTCTATGACATCAGAAGCCCCGATGATGTCACAAACCTATCTCTATGACATCACAATCTCCGATGATGTCACAACCCCCTCTATGACGTCACAACCCCACTGTATGACACCATAACCCCCTCTATGACATCAAAACCCACTCTATGACATCACAAACCACTCTGTGACATCACAAACCCCACTATGATGTCACAACCCCACTCTATGACATCATAACCCGACTCTGTAACATCACTACCACACTCTATGACGTCACAACCCCACTCTATGACATCACAAACCCCACTATGACGTCACAACCCAACTCTGTGAAATCACAACGCCCCTCTATGAAGTCACAACCCTACCTCTGTGACATCAAAACCCCATCTATGACATCAGAACCTCAATCTATGACGTCACAAACCACTCGGTGACATCATAACCCCACTCTATGACATCACAAACCACTCTGTGGCGTCACAAACCCCACTATGATGTCACAACAACACTCTGTGAAATCACAACGCCCTTCTATGACGTCACAACCCTCCCTCTATGACATCACAACCCTCCCTCTATGACATCACAGTCCCCCTGTATGACATCACAACCCGACTCTATGACATCACAACCGCACTCGATGACGTCACAACCGCACCCAATGACGTCACAAACCCCTCTATGATGTCACAACCCTACCTCTATGACATCACAACCCAACTCTGTGACATCATAACCCCCTCTATGACATCACAATCCCACTCTATGACATCACAACCCAACTTTGTGACATCACAAACCCCACTATGACATCACAACCCAACACTTTGAAATCACAACGCGACTCTGTGACATCACAACCACACTCTATGACATCACAACCCCATCTATGACATTAGAACCTCAATCTATGACATCACAACCCGACTCGGTGACATCATAACCCCACTCTATGACATCACAATCCCACTCTATGACGCAACAACCCGACTCTGTGACATCACAAACCCCACTATGACATCACAACCGCACTCTATGTCACAACCCCATCTATGATGGCACAACCCTACTCTATGATGTCACCACCCCACTCTATGACATCACAACCCCAACCTATGATGTCACAACACCCATGACCTCACAAACCCCCACAACCCCACTGTGACATCACAACCCCACTCTGTGACATCACAATGCCACTATGACATCACAACCCCTCTACATCACAACCACACCCTGTGACATCACAAACCAAACCTGTGAAGTCACAACCCCAACCTGTGACGTCATAACCCTCCCTGTATGACATCACAACGCCTATATGACGTCACTACCCTCTCTTTAGGACACCACAACCCCCCTCTATGACGTCACACCCCAAACCTCTAACCTCACAACCCCAACTTGTGACAACACAACACCCTCTATGACATCACAGCCCTCCCTCTAGGACATCACATCCCCCTCTATGACATTGGGCAACGAAACAACCCCCCCCAGCAGCTGTTTTACCTCGCCTTTGGCTTTTTCCACCTCATCCCGGACTCTCTTGACCCTTTTCTCCAGCAGGCGAGGTCAGGTGCACCCAAATCGCACTGTCTTCCTCCAGAAGTAACAAGAGTCAACACACTGGGCCACGGTTTGCCTCTGGATCTATGGGGAGAAATCCAGGGATATTAAATACTCCCTTGTCATTACAAAGGAGGGCAATGGTGTCTTCTCCCGCTGGGTTTTTAGCAGGAAGAAGGGTCCTAAGGACAGGATTCCAACGGGGGATTGAAAATAGGGCTTTCTGGTGAATCAGAAAATGAACGGTTAAAGGTTGTTAGTGTGAATTTAGTATGGCATGGGAAAGAACAAAGCTCGGAGCCCAGCATTCCAAGATAAAGAAATGGCCTTGTGTATAAGATAGCGGGAGCAGCCTGCATGCTAAGGAGGGACCCAACTGTCTGGGAAAGGTGTCCATCCGGTCGGGACTAGTTTTGCGGTTTGGGATCCGGCCAACCCAAACTTTCTGGGACAAAGGTGAAGGTACCCGGTGAAGAAGACTGCGAGCCTTCCTCCAGAAGACCCCGGCCCACGACCACCAGGCGGCAGTGCGCATGCGGCAAGGGGAGGAGATTTATGATAATGAGTTCTTAGAAATAATTACAATAGTAACGCCTTTTCTTAGAATTAATTAGAATAACCCAGCCCACCTTAATGAATATGTACGCTTTTCACCATAAATAGACGCTTGTTTCACAAACCGGTGTGCAAGTTTGGAGGAGAAATCCCCCTTGCACCCGGCGCCGCAATAAACAGACCTGCTTTATAACTCTCAGCGAGTTGTAAGGTTTGTTTCCGCGCGTCAATTTGGCACTCCAGATGGGACCCTCTCTGTCCGGCTGCGGGACCTGCTGAGGACGGGACTCCTCTGGGCGCCCCAAGATTTCTCGGAAGGACTCCCCAACTCATCCAGATCACCGCGGGGACAGACAAGGACCATCTCCTGCGGACCAGGTATGTTCAGGGTTTCTTAAGGGGGGGACCTGTAAGTCGTGAGGAGACGTCCTACGCGTGGTAAAGAGTCGGTGTACTCGCCCCGGGGTATGCTCAAGCTTGGGCTAATGGTTGGTGTGGGATCCCTCGGTTTCGGGTTTTTGTGTTAGTATGTAGAATTGCAATACTGCTGGCTACTTGTTGTATTTGTCATAAGGTACCGCTATTACCGCTATTACCGCTATCGTGTTATTGTCTGACATAAGGTGGAAATTGTTGTATGAGTGAAATGAGTGATTGAGACGCGGCACTGCTGCGGAGCGAGTGCGGAGTTCCGATCCGCGGTTCCGTGTTCTCCGCGAGGAGAGCGGCCGGAGACGAACGAAGCGTATGACAGACTGTGAACCTAACACTGAGAATATTGCGTGGCATTGTCCTGGACATTCAGATAACGTTTGTGATCCTATTTTTGTCTTAAAGTGCTTTGCTTGTAATACAGAGGCTTGGGTAGATCAGGAGGACGATTTTTGGTGTTCACAGTGTGGTAGCTGGACTGAGTGGGAGAAGATCGAGCGGGCGGGAGAGTTGGAACAAGTAATCTGTGGAGACATAGCCTACCCCTGGAGATAAAGGTAGCGGCAGGGATATAGCTGTACCGTTTCCCGGGAGGGGAACAGGGGTAACACCCAAGTGACACACGGAGATCAGGGTCACCTCTGAACTAAGGGGGTAAGGAGGACATAAAATGGGCAATAATCAAGGAAGTGAGACACTGAAAAGGAGTTCCCTAGGGTGTATTTTAGCACACTGGAAGGAGATCAGAGGCTCACCAGGTGGCAGCGTGAACAAGAAAACCTTAATTAAATACTGTAATCAGTGGTGGCCCCTTTACAAGTTAGATGATCAAGAGAAATGGCCCTTTAACGGGACTCTTAATTACAACACTATATTACAATTAGTGCTGTTCCTTAGAAGGGAAGGAAAGTGGGATGAAGTCATATATGCGGACATGTTTTTCACCCTTTGGAACCACCCAGAGTACCAACGGGACTGCGGGCTGTTACCTCCACAAGACCCGATGGTATTAGCCTTAGAGAAAGAAAAAAGGGAAGAAATGAAAGCCAATATAAAAAGATGTTGTTCGGCCTGTAGCATAGGGCAGAGATGCACAAAGCCTGAAAAGATTCGGGATTCTAAAGAAGACGATTTTCTTGAAACTTACTTACCACCGGTTAAGGCAATAGGAGACCGTTGGGGGGGGTAAAGGCTTCCCAAGGAGACGGAGAAACTGAAACTGATTCCAAACCCTCACCTGACAGCCCGGTATCGTCCCGTACTCGGAAGGGAACAGAGCGAATAGTGATTCAAGCACCCTTAAGGGAAGCTGTGGGTCCGGAAGGACTACCTGTATTGATAAAAGTCCCTTTTTCCTCATTTGATTTAGAAACCTGGAAAAGCGTGGCAAAGAATTATCGGAATGATCCCGTAGGGGTTACTAAACATTTTCAGTTTCTGGTAAAGCAGCACAATCCTGACTGGAGTGATGTCCAGTTATTATTAGATCACCTGACAGAAACCGAGAAACAACTGGTTTTGAAAGCTGCTCAAGATATAGCCACGGACCACCTGAAAGATTCAGGAAGAGACATTAAAGAGTACTTCCCCTTGCAGGACCCTCATTGGGACCCAAATAGGAGCATTCACTCAGAAGCACTACAAAGTTATAGAGATTGGATTATAAGGGGGATGGAGAGGGCTATCCCGAAAGCTATTAACTGGTCGATGCTGTATGCTGTAAGACAAGGGCCGAAGGAGAGTCCCTCGGAGTTTTTGGATAAATTACGAGATGGAATGAGACGCTACACCCCCTTGGACCCTGGATCAGAGATAGGAATCCAGCAGTTAGTGTCTCTCTTTTTAGGACAGTCTGCTAATGATATCCGGAGGAAGCTGCAAAAACTGAGAACAACTGACAGCAGGAATCTAGAGACTCTGTTAGATGAGGCATGGAGAGTATTTAACAACCGAGAGGAGGAGGATAGGAGAAGGGACCGACGGGCACTGGTGGCAGCAATACATGGCGGGGGGGAAATAAAAACTGGGAACTTTAGGAAACCATTAGAAAGAGATCAATGCGCATGGTGTAAGCAGAGGGGGCACTGGAAGAATGAGTGTCCAAAAAGACGAAAAGAGAAAATTCAGGCCCATTTTAAAGAAGATTGACGGGGACCGGGGGAATCTACCCTAGCGGATCCGCTGGTTACCCTAAGGCTAGGGAAAAAGCAACAAGAAATAAAATTTTTGGTGGATACAGGAGCAACGTATTCGGTTTTAAATCAAGCTCTGACCCCTCTTGATACTGATTTTATAACAGTAAGGGGAGCCACTGGCCAGAGTGAAAAGGCATATTTTCTCAAACCTCTTAAGTTCAAATTGGGAAAACAATTGGGGATACACAAATTTTTCTATCTGCCAAATTCCCCGAAACCCCTGCTAGGGCGAGATTTATTAGAACAATTGGGAGCAGAAATTAAATTCAAAAAAGGGAAAATGGAACTCCGGATAAGGGAAGATCGACTAATTGAAATACTAAGTTTGGCCCTAATAGGAACTCCCATTTCTACAGGAGTGCCTGAGGAGATTAAAGCCCAAATTTATCCGGGGGTATGGGCCTCGGGAGTGCCAGGGAGAGCAAAAAAATGCCTCCCCAATAGTGATAAAGCCTCAACAAGGAGCACGACCGGTGAGAGTCAAACAGTATCCCCTTAGGATAGAGGACAGGGAGGGGATCCGACCAACTATAGACCGGTTTATCGAGTATGGGCTGCTGAAAGAATGTGAATCAGAGTATAACACTCCAATATTACCTGTCAAGAAGCCGGATGGTAGCTATCGCATAGTGCAGGACCTCAGAGCTATCAACAGAATTGTTGAGGATTTACATCCGGTAGTGGCAAATCCATACACTCTCCTAACTAAACTGGTACCTGAATTGGCATGGTTTACCGTTTTGGACCTAAAGGATGCCTTTTTCTGCGTGCCTTTGAGCCCAGAGAGCCAGCTTTTATTTGCATTCGAATGGGAAAACCCAGAATCTGGGAGGAAAACACAGCTTACATGGACTGTGCTACCACAGGGCTTTAAAAATAGCCCAACACTTTTTGGAAATCAGCTAGCTAAAGATTTGGAGCAGTGGAAACGCCCGCTTGGGACAGGAGTGGTTTTGCAGTATGTGGACGATATGTTACTCGCCACTGACACCAGAGAAACATGCATAAAATGGACTGTGAGCCTGTTAAATTTTCTTGGACTTAATGGCTATAAAGTTTCTCCACAGAAGGCACAGATAGCCCAGCAGCAAGTGACCTATCTGGGATATGAAATAACCGCAGGCCAACGGACACTAGGGAAGGAGAGGAAAGAGGCCATTTGCCAGACACCTTGACCACAGATGCCTAAGGAACTTCGGACCTTTCTAGGAATGACAGGATGGTGTCGTCTCTGGATATATAACTACGGACTCCTGGTAAAACCTCTATACGAGTTATTAAAATCTGACTCAAAGAATATTGTGTGGAATAAGGAAGCAGACAGAGCCTTCCATCAGTTAAAAAAGAGGTTAATGGAAGCACCTGCCCTGGGATTACCTGACACTACTAAACCTTTCTGGTTGTTTTCCTATGAGAAGCAAGGAATGGCCTTAGGAGTCCTAGCTCAGAATCTGGGACCCTATCGAAGGGCGGTGGCATACTTCTCCAAACAGCTCGACGGAGTAAGTAAAGGGTGGCCTAGCTGTCTCCGAGCGGTGGCAGCAGTGGTAATAAACATCCAAGAGGCCCGTAAATTCACCCTAGGCCAGAAAATCACAGTTATGGTTTCACATACCGTCTCAGCAGTACTGGAAGTAAAAGGGGGGCATTGGCTTTCACCTCAGAGGTTTCTTAAGTACCAGGCTATCCTGATAGAGCAAGATGATGTAGAAATAACAGTAACTAATGTTGTCAATCCAGCCTCTTTCCTCAGCGGAACAGCAGGAGAATCAGTGACCCACGACTGCTTGGAAACAATCGAGGCTGTGTACTCCAGTCGACCAGACCTGAAAGAAGAACCATTGGAGGATGCAGAGGATTCCTGGTTCACCGACGGGAGCAGCTTCATTCAACAGGGAATACGCAAAGCTGGCTATGCGGTAACCACCACAGAGAAGGTAATAGAATCCAAGGCCCTGGCCCCAAATACATCAGCCCAAAAGGCTGAGATAATAGCACTAACCCGAGCGCTGGAACTAGCCAAAGGAAAACGGATAAATATCTGGACAGACTCTAAATATGCTTTTGGGGTGGTGCATGCTCACGGGGCGGACTGGAGAGAAAGAGGACTCTTATCTACACAAGGGAAACACATCAAACATGCTGAAGAAATTCTCAAGCTCTTAGATGCAGTATTACTGCCTGCCAAAGTGGCTATCATGCACTGCAAAGCCTACCAAAAAGGGAACACCGCTATGGAACTGGGCAACGCACTGGCGGACCGAGAAGCCAAAAGGGCAGCAGAAATGGGTAATGCAGAAATACAATCCTTGGTCCCAGATGGTAAGATACAAATTGACGACGAACCTAAATATTCTAGGGATGATCACAAATTGATCAAAGACTTAAATGGGAAAATTGAAGGGAAATGGGCCAAAACCCCACAGGGAAAAATAATAGTGCCTTTCTCGTTACTATGGGCTGTAGTCATGGCAGAACATAGAAAATCCCATTGGGGAACAGAGGCACTTTACAGATACCTGAATAGGCTAATATGCGCTCGGAATCTATATGCCACTGTCAAACAAGTCACTCAGCAGCGTGAGGTATGTTTACAGAACAACCCTAGGACAGGCCCCAGAGTCCAATTTGGCCAGATAGGGAAGGGAAACTATCCGGGACAACAATGGCAAATTGATTTTTCAGAACTTCCAAGAAAAGGGGGGTTTCGATACCTATTGGTGCTAACTGATACCTTTTCAGGATGGCCAGAGGCATTTCCCTGCCGAACCAATAAAACAAGAGAAGTGGTCAAAGCATTGTTGCAAGAAATTATACCGAGATTTGGGGTTCCCGCAGTAATTTCCTCGGACCGAGGATCTCATTTCACTGCAAGGGTTGTTTCAAAAGTAAGCAGATTATTGGGTATAGACTGGCAACTTCACACCCCATACAACCCACGATCAAGTGGTCAGGTAGAAAAGATGAATCACCTGATCAAAACGCAGATTGTGGAACTAGGCCAGGAAGCTAACTTGGCCTGGCCTCAGTCATTACCATTAGCCCTTCTCAGGATAAGAACAAAACCCAGAACCAAAGAAGGATATCCACAGAGTTGGGGAATGAAATATTGACAGGTTACCTGATAAATTTACAAAAACAGCTCCGAGAGGTAGAAAAACTGGTTCTGGGAACAAGAGCTCGTGGGCTGGATGGACCAGTACACGAGATCGAACCTGGAGATTATGTATATGTTAAATCTTTTACAGATTCACCACTGAAGCCAAAGTGGGAAGGTCCCTTCCAGGTACTGCTGACCACTCACACGGCCATAAAGATTAAGGAACAAGCCGCTTGGATCCATTGGACTCGCGTCAAGAGAGCTCCGGAACCCCAATGGACATCAACGCAGACTGGACCCCTGAAGCTTCGCCTCCAACGAAAAGATGGACATCAGTAACCTTGATAGTCGTCAACATGCCGGGACTTTGTATTTCGGGGGGAGGGACATGGGATACGAATACATATACACGAAGTCTGGAAACATTGGTAAAAGCTACTAATCTGTCAGATTGTTGGGTATGTACCACCTTACCTAAAGGAGAAATGAAATTACCTCTATATGGGGTGGCAGCAAGCAATTGGAACTATGCCAACGGAACCTGGCCCAAATTTGGGGCAAAAGGGGGAAATGAGTTGAATGGATATTGTGAATACGATGATAATGTCTACCCCTTAGGACCCAGATTTGATTTACAACTATTGAAAGAAGAGCTTGTGGTATTAATTAGCAGTAACAATTGTACCTGGGAACACGGGGAATATAGACACAGGGGGCCGGTGAATAAGACAATAGCCTGGGGATGGAGCAAGTTCTGGATTAATAAGACAACTGTTGATGTGGGGAATTGGGATCTAACAGGGATAAAGGCAACGTATATTGACTTTTGCGACAAAACCCAACTAGTTGCATATAAAAGTAGTGGTGTTTCTGAAGGAGAAGGATATTCGTGGGAGTATGGATGGTATCAGGCAGGAAGGTTTTTAGGTGCGAATTTGACAGCAACTATGGGACCCTGTAAGTTACCTCAAGGGTATTGGTGGTTGTGTGGAGATGGATATAGCAGAAAACAGCTGCCCGCAGGATGGAAGGGAACTTGCACGATAGGCTATCTAACTAGCCAGGATACGGTGTTTAATCAGTCTGAAATCCCCTCAGGTATGTTGAGAACACCTTGGAGGAGAATTCGGGGAGTAGAAAACCCTCTAGTGACGAGGGGAACAAGATTCCATAGCTTTGTAAGGTGGCTTATACCGTTCCTGGGCGTCAGTGAATTGGAGAAAGCAATTGTAAACATATCGGCCACTATAGAAGTGCTTGAAAAATCTACAATCGATGCTATACAGGCACTTCAACAAGAAGTCCAGTCATTAGCAAATGTGGTGGGACAAAATAGAATGGCATTAGACTTATTAACTTGGAAAGAGGGAGGCTTATGTGCAGTGATTAATCAAAGCTGTTGCTCATATGTAAACCAAAACGGAAGAATAGAGAAAGACTTACAAAATCTCATAGCTAAAACTCAGATTTTGCATCTGACTGCGCAAGATGACACCACATTCGGGTTTTCCGACCTTTGGGAAAAGTTAACCTCGTGGTTACCTAACTTGGCTTGGCTTAAGCGACTGTTTATCCTTCTAGTAGCAATACTTATGTTAGGAACTTTAGTGTGTGCATTAATTAGATGTCTTATGTGTTGTACCAGGGGGGCCAAAGACGAATACATTCAATGGAAGAAGCATCAGCTCCGTGAACGGGTGGAATCAGGGAAGTATTTTAGAAATCAGATGGAGAGGGAGAGTGTGTTATAGGCAATTGTAAAAGAATTTACAAAGGTGAAAGAAAAGGGGGGACTTGATTCAGAAAAGGAATGGTTAAAGGTTGTTAGTGTGAATTTAGTACAGCCTGGGAAAGAACAAAGCTCGGAGCCCAGCATTCCAAGATAAAGAAATGGCCTTGTGTATAAGATAGCGGGAGCAGCCTGCATGCTAAGGAGGGACCCAACTGTCTGGGAAAGGTGTCCATCTGGTCGGGACTAGTTCTGCGGTTTGGGATCCGGCCAACCCAAGCTTTCTGGGACAAAGGTGAAGGTACCCGGTGAAGAAGACTGCGAGCCTTCCTCCAGAGGACCCCGGCCCACGACCACCAGGCGGCAGTGCGCATGCGGCAAGGGGAGGAGATTTATGATAATGAGTTCTTAGAAATAATTAGAATAGTAATGCCTTTTCTTAGAATTAATTAGAATAACCCAGCCCACCTTAATGAATATGTACGCTTTTCACCATAAATAGACGCTTGTTTCACAAACCGGTGTGCAAGTTTGGAGAAGAAATCCCCCTTGCACCCGACGCTGCAATAAACAGACCTGCTTTATAACTCTCTGCGAGTTGTAAGGTTTGTTTCCGCGCGTCACTGGGTTAAAAGCCTCCCCGCTAACCAGCTCCGCCCCGCTCCAACGGCTTTACCTCCTTCTGGATGAGGCCAAAAGTCTTCTGATGGACAAAAAAAAGGCTCTTTCAAGAGCTTTGGGAGCGGGATCTCCAGAGAGAAACTCCTCCCTGGCTGCAGATGAGCTGGGACCGCCAAAACCCCCCCTTTCTCATGGAAGATGCTCCCGAGAGCACCAGCGGCTCTTATCTAGCCACTTTCCTCCCAAAAACGAGCCATCTCCTTACCTCGAACGCTACGGGGCCAAGACAAGACGGGAGAGAACCCAAACACCCTATCAAGTAACTCTGAAAAGGGGGAATTTGCCCCTTTCCCACAAGAAAAGCCTGAAGAGAAACCTTTCTCCTGCGGCTCGGGCTTGCTTTCCACGTCACCCCAGGGCTTCCAAACCAGGGAGGCTCCTTCGTCCTCCTCTTCCAAGAGGGATCTGTCCCGCAGGGCAGGCAGCTCCGCCTGCAACTGCTCCCCGACATTGATGCGGCTGAAAGGGGGAGGAAGAGGAGGGGGAGGAAGAGGAGGGGGAGGAAGAGGAGGGGGAGGAAGGCACGTCGGGAATGGATACGGCGCAACAAACGCTAAAAAAGAGGGAAAACGTGGTGAGGTGGGGCAAAACCGGTCCCTATTTCCCAGCAAAACATCACTCAGTCTTCCGCCACCAACTTCCACCGCCCCTTCCCACCCCCAGCGTTACCCTTTGGCCACTGGAGGCTTTTTGGGCCCCATCGGGCAGGACAATTTGGGGGTTTCCCCAAAAAAACAATCCAACTGCTGAATGTCACTCTCCACAGCGGTAGGAAGCTGCCACAGCCACGGCCAGCGAGCGACCGCCGCCTCGGAATGTTGTGTGGAACGCGGGAGGCCGGCAACGGGCTGTGATGTCAGCAAAACCAGTGCTTTACTGGCACAGCACTGGGCGTTTGGGGGGGCTTCTGGCCCATATGGGGCACCCTCCACCCAAAAACACGCTGTGGAGAAGGGGCCGAGCAACACCCACCCCCATCCCCAGTTCCCTCCTCCCGTTTTCCCAGGGGTCGCCCTCATTCCCACGGCTCAACGTGGATTTTTGCCTCATCCTCCATCAAAAGAACCCCAAAATCCTGGAGGTTCTGCCCAAAAAATCTGACAAAACCACGCTGGGGATAAAAATCTTTCCGCCAAGACCCTCCTTTAGCCTTCCTTGCCCTCCTCCTCCTCACACACCACTCCATCCCCCACAAAATTTCCCCCTTCTCAGGGAAATCAGGGCTCTGGAGATGGACCCTCCGGCTACCACTTCACCCCTGCGGCTGCCCCGGGCCAGAAGGCGGGGATTGAGCCATTTGGGGCTTTTCCAGAAGCAAAAGGAGCAAAGCGAAACCCCGGGGGCCCTTTCCATCCCCCAATCCCCTAGTCCATGGGCTGCAGTCATCATGCTCTAGTGCAGTTCACTCTCTTCACAAGTTGGAAGCCCACGAGAAGCACAGTTAGGACGCCACATTTTAAGAAAGCAAACTTCCAGCTCTTCAAGGAGTTAGGAAATAGGACCCCGTGGGAAACTGCCCTTAGGGACAAGGGAGCAGAACAAAGGAAAAAGGGATTTGTAAGTCCTTCCTCTAGAAATCCATTAGACCCAGCTTCATAGAAACGACACCGGTCTGGATGCTGGTGGTTAAAGAAGATGGATCGGTGGGGGTTACATTAGGAGAATTAATTGGGCGATCACTTCAAATGAGGTCAAATTAAAACTGGAGGCATTTTGCTGGCTGTGAGGGACTGGAGTGGGCAAGCCTCGGGCCACAAAACTCAATGGAACTTGAGTTTGTCCTGGGCAAAAAGGGGAAACCTGAGGCTTTTGCACAAGGAGGGGCCGCTCTGAACCTCACGGCTCCGGGGAAGGTCTCCCCGACTCCAAAAAGACAGAACACGTTGGGGGTTGAAAGTCAAATAAAACCACCAAGAGGCACCTGGGCAAGGGCAATCCTCCAGCTGCCCTTCCCTTCTGCACCCGCCCCCCCCCCCCTGCCCCCCCGGGTGCTTTTCTGAACCCAAAGGAGGCATTTGGGGAAGAAAAAGGGAGGGCTGACCTTCCGCACTCACCTCAGGGCAAGTCCCAGCACAGGGAGGTCCCGGCATCCCCGGAGGAGCCGCAGGCGCTGTGGGGCTGCGGGTGGTGACGCCCCGGCGTGGGCTTGTCTTTGGGGGTTGCACGTGGCCTCTTCTTCTGGTGGCAGACGGCCTGCAAACCAGGGACAAACTAACTTGAAATCTCTCAAAAAGGCAGAAAAATAAGATTTTTTGGCCATGGATTTCACGCGGTTTATCAGCCCAGGTAAAGTCTAAACAGCCAAAAAACCTCTAGATTTCCTCTAGAAAATTTCCTCTAGAAATCCATTAGACCCAGCTTCATAGAAACATATGACATAACAACCCCAGTCTATGACATCACAATCCCCGATGACGTCACAACCGCCTCTTTGACGTCACATCCCCACTCTAAGACATCACAACCCGACTCTGTGACATCAGAACCCGATTCTGTGACATCAGAACCCCGTCTATGATCTCACAACCCCACTCTATGACGTCATAACCCCCTCTATGACACAACAAACCCACTCTATAATATCACAACCCCCTCTATGACGTCACAACCGTGTCTATGATCTCACAAACCCACTCCATGACGTCACAACCCCACTCTATGACATCAATACCCTCCCTCTATGACGTCACAACCCCACTCTATGACGTCACAACCCCACTCTATGACGTCAGAAACCACTCTGTGACATCTCAACCCCACTCTATGACATCATAACCACCTCTATGACATCACGCCACTCTATGACATCATAACCCTCTCTATGACATCAAAACCCCACTATATGACATCACAACGCTCCTCTATGACATCACAAACCCCCTCTATGACATCACAACCCTTCCTCTATGACATCACATCCCCCTCTGTGACATTGGGCGACGAAACCCCTCGCTTCCTCGTTTTGGGCAAACCCCCCCCAAAAGCATCTCGGGCTTTTGAGGGACAATTTCCATCTCCTGCTGCCTCCAGCCACAGTTTCTGGGCACAAACAAGGGCAGTTTTCTGCCATCAGCCAAGTCAAAGACATCCAAACTTTGCTGGTCCATGGGGGCTGCCCAGCCAAGGAGATGTCCCTTAATTATATCCACTGGCAACTTCTATTATCATCAGAAGGTTGATCAGACTTGGTCCATGGACCCCAGCTCCAGCGTCACCACCCCACCGGGCTCCAGTCTGTGAGACTCGCACAGGCTCAGCTGAGAAAATGATGGCTCCAAAGGAAATGTAGCTCCAGGAGACAGAGCTCCACGGCCTGAGCGCAGCACTAACCAGAAGCTTTACTGACTCAACCGCTGCTTTTCTACCCAAACGCTGCTCATCTCCAGGGAGAGAAAGCTGCTTTAGCCACTTCTCCTCCAAAGCCCTCACAGGGCTAAAGCCACACAGTCAGGAGCACCCCTCTGCACAGAGACACAGCCAGCACAAAGGAAACCCTTTGGGAAATCCATCGGGACACCCATTCCAGCAGAAAAGAGAATCCTTACCAGGCTGGTGGCAAAACTCCCCGCGTCTCTGGGCCAGGGGGACGTCACCAACGCGTCCACACCTCTGAGGGTTGGGGTCCACCACAAGGCTGGTTTCCGTTCTGTCACATCCTCGGAGCTAAAACTGTCGGCAGGAGATGCCTCATCCGGGGACTCGGAACCACCCGGGCACCTGACCTGCAGAACACAAGTACCTCTCAAGAGACCTTGATGTCCTGCATTAACACACCAGCCCGCTCTTGAGATCACACAACCACACAATGGTCACAGTTGGAAGGCGCCTTAAAGCCCCTCCAGTCCCACCCCCTGCCCTGGGCAGGGACACCTCCCACCACACCAGGCTGCTCCAAGACCCCTCCAACTTGGCCTGGAACCCCTCCAGGGATGGGGCAGCCACAGCTTCTCGGGGAAACCTGGGCCAGGCTCTCACCACCCCCCCAGCAAACCATTTCCTCCCCACATCTCATCTCAATCTCCCCTCTTCCAGTGGCAAACCCTTCCCCCTCCTCCCACGGCTCCCCTCCCTCATCCAGAGTCCCTCCCCAGCTTTCCTGGAGCCCCACCTGTTTAGGGACTGGAAGGGGCAGAAAGGTCTCCCCGGAGCCTTCCCTTCTCCAGCCTGAACCCCCCCAACTCTCTCAGCCTGTCCTGACAGCAGAGGGGCTCCAGCCCTCCCAGCATCTCCGTGGCCTCCTCTGGCCCACACTCCACATTGTTGGCTCCTGTGGAGCTTCTCACCCACCAACACCCCCAAGCCCTTCTCCTCAGGGCTGCTCTCCAGCCATTCTCCACCCAGCCTGGATTTGTACCCGGCATTGCTCTGACCCAGGGGCAGCACCTTGCACTTGGCCTGGTGGGACTTCAGGGGGGTCACAGGAGCCACCTCCATCCTGCCCATGTCCCTCTGGCTCTGGGCAGAGGGTGGAGAAGCAGGACAACTGGCACACTCATCACACAGGACTGCGGGAGAGCTGATCCCACCTCGCTGAGGAGCTGCTGGGACCGTCCCAGAGGCAAAAGGGGCTCAGTCTCTCCTGCATCTTCAGGGATAACGTTCCTCAAAGCCCAGGAAGAAACAGGGCCTGACCAGCACGGGGGAAAGGAGACCCCATGGGGCAGGGGACGGGGGGACAACGACAGGACAAACACAGTCATTTCTCGGAACAGAGCGCCTTCCTCGGCACTCTTGCTCAGAAACGTGGTTTCTGGAGGAACTGGGTGTTTCACGGAAGGTTTTTACCCTCTTCTGCCACCAGCACCTCCCGGTGGGACTCTCTCGGTGACAGGAGGTCGAGGTGACAGGGACAGTCCAGCGCAGGGAGCGCTTTGGGACCCTGAGCTCTGTGCAAAACCCCAAAACTCGCTTTATGAAGGTTGTTGGCCCTGCTGTGAGGGAAAGTTTGAAAATAGTTTTTAAAAATGAAGCCACAAGAAATAGAACGAAAGACGTCGAGTGAAGGAAACGTCTCCTGGCGACGTTAAGCTGCAAACGGCGTTGGTGGTTTCATCCTCCTGGCTTGGTTTCCTCTTGGCAACTTCATCCTCAAAACCACCTTTCTCCCTCTCCCCAGGGCCAGGCTCAAAAGGAGCACCCAAGGGTCACAGCACTCAAGGGCCGGAGATTGCTCCCACACCCAAGGGGACAGGTTTTCACAGCACAGGGGGGGTGACACTGCTTTGGGGGTGATCACAGCACGGGGGGGGGGGGGCTGCTTTGGAGGTGATCACAGAAGAGGGGGCGGGGGGGCATCGGTGACCCCCGTTTTCCCCCCATCCAGGTTCTTTGCGTGGAATCCATCTGCGTCGACCCTGCCATCATTGAAGGGAACATCAAGGTGAGACCCTGGGGGGGCAGAAGCGACACCGAGGGGAGAACCTTGAAGTGGGGGGGTCCCCCAAAAATCGTGCCCACCCCCCAAAAAAAATCGGTGCAGACAACCTCGCCCAGCAAGTGAAGCTCAACTCGCATCGAGGGGGACACGGGGGTCTCCCTCGGGGACAGCAGGGGGGGCAGGACATGTCTGTGAGGTGGGACCAAGCAGGGACAGGCTGGGGGCGGGGGGTACAAGGAGGAGGGTGGGAGGGGCAAGCACAGGGGCAGGGCTGAGGCCACACCCACCTGGCAGGTCAGGAAGGGGTGGGGCTAAGGGAAAGGGGGTGGGGCTAAGGAGACCACACCCACCAGGGTCACCCCAGGGAAGGGCAGGGCTAGGGGGAAGGGGGTGGGGCTCTGGGAGGCCACGCCCACAGACTCAGGGAGGAGGTGGAGCTAAAGGACAAGGCCACGCCCACCAGTGGGAGTCACCCCTACAAGGGTGGGGGTAGGAAAAGGGGGTGGGGCCAAGGGAGGCCACACCCACCACTCACACAAGGGAGGGGCTGGGCCATGGGCAGGGGCGGAGCCACAGGGAAGGGGTGGGGCCAAGGGAGGTCACACCCATAGGGAACACCCTGGGGGGCGGTGCTAAGGGAACAAGCCACACCCCCAAGGGCTACTACAGGCAGGGACAGAGGGGCGTGGCTAAGGGAGAAGGGGTGGAGCTGAAGGGAAGGGGCGTGGCTAAGGGAGGAAGCCACACCCCCAGGTGAGACAGAGACACAAAGGGGTGGAGCCAGGGGAAACAAGCCACGCCCACAGGGCCTCCTGCAAGAGGCAGGGCTAAGGCAGTGAGCCCCGCCCACTAGAGCTGGGGGGAGGCCACACCCACAAAGGGGTGGGGCTAAATGAGAAGACCACACCCACAAAGGGGTGGGGCTAACAGGGCCAAGACACAGCCCCAGCAGCCCCCATCATTTCAAGGGAGGGCGTGGCCAGGGGTTGCCCCACCCCATGGCAGTGCCCACCCTGTCTGACCCCAAAAAAGGGGACAACCTTCCCAAAAAGGGGACTGTCCCCTCCCCGGGTGTGCCCCCCAAAACAGGGACACCACCCCCAAAAAGGGGGCTGGCCCCCCCAAACGCTGTTGCCTCCCGGGGAACCAGGGTACGAGGGGGAGGCAGTGAACACCCACCGCGAGCGGCCCCAGGTAAGGGAGGAGCCCAAAAAAAAACCCCAAAAGAGGGGACAGATCTCATTAAACCCCCCTGAAATTGGGGGGGTGGTAGATTTTGGGGAACCTCCCCCAGAACCCCATTTTGCCCCGTAGAACATTGACATCAGCCGCCCCCCTTGCCAAAGCCCTGGTCACCGTCCCCAAGCATTATTGGGCGTGGGGGGCATTAATTTTGGGGGCTTCCAGGGGGGTCCAACAGGGTGATGGGGGGGATCTCCAGGTACCTACGAGGGGGATGAGAAGGGGGTGTGTGTGAGGTGGTGACCCCCTCCCCTCCAGCACCTTTTGGGGGGGACCTGCACCCCCTCGGCCCATGACAGACCCCTCCATTCACTTGGTTTGGGTGTGTGGGGGTGTGTGTGTGGGGGGGAGGTGTGTTTATCAGTGGTTTTCAGCTGTTTTTTCTCTGCAGTGCAGTATAAACGGCCCGGACGGGGCGGGTGCTGCTCTGTGCGCACCAGGGACTGGGAAGGGGGCGGCACCACAAAAACACCCGTTTTCCCAACCCCCCACACCCCAAAACCCACCAATTCTCTCACCCCCCACCCCAAAACACACTTCCTCACCCAAAAAGACCCCTCTCCCAACTCCTCCATCCCCCAAAAAACCCTCTCCCACCCCAAACTCCCTTCTCTCCCAACCCAGACAGCCCCAAAACCCCCCACATTCTCCCACCCCCACCAAAAAACCCTCTCCCAAACCCCCCACCCCCAAAGAACACCCCTCCTCCCAACCCTGCACCCCCAAATCCCCTCCCATCACAAACTCCCCTTACCAGCTTAAAAAAACCAAACCCAAACCCCCACTCTCCCAAACCCTTCTCCCAAACCCCCACTAACCCACCCTCAACACCCCCCATCCCAAAAGACCCTCTCCCACCCCAAACCCCAACTCACTTCTGCCTCACAAGCTCTTCCATCACCAGCTTCTTGATAGCCCCAAAAACCTCCTGTCACTCCCTGGAAGGGAAGGGCTCTGGTGGTGCCTTGCGAGGGGCGGGGTCAGCACAAGTGCTTTAAATCCCTTCTTTTGGTAAAACTGGCTATTTGGGGTGGTTTGGGGGAGTTTTTATCTTGTTTTTAACGGTTCAAGCCAAGCGGCGCGGCCATTTTGTGGCCCTGAGGGGAAAGGGGGCAGGGGCGCCTTTCCCGCCTTTTTCACCACCTGAGGGGAGCCCTCGCAGGAGAGAGGGGGCGGGGCGAGTGCAGCCGCTGGCCCAATGGGCGGCTTGAAGAGGGGGCGGTGGGTGGGATGAGAGCAGTGAGCGGGCCAATGGGCAGCGGTGTTTTCCAGGGTGGGCGGTGCTGGCACGAGCGCATGGGCAGAAGGGGAGGGGTCATATTTTGGGAGGCAGGCAGACCCTGTTAGAGCTTCCCCTTCCCTATTCAGGGGGGTGATACCCCTCTGCCGTCCCCCCTCAGGCCCCAGGGACACCCAGACGGCCAAGCTGGGGCTCCTCATGGTCATCCTCAGCTTCATCTTCATGAAGGGCAACTCACCCAAAGATGGTGAGGCCTCCCGCCCGAGACCCCCTTCCCCCCCCATATCCCATTTCCCATTGGTGGCCCTCTCCCCCACATTGACACCCCCTTTTCCAGGTGCTGTCTGGAAATTTCTTTGCCGGCTCTGGCTGCAGCCAGGGTAGAACATAATGGGGGATGGGGCTTGTTAGTGCTGCCCCTCGTTAACCCTATTGACCCCCGGGAATGACAGGAGGTTTTTGGGGCTATCAAGAAGCTGGTGACAGAAGAGGGAAGAACTTCTGCGTCAGAAGTGAGTTGGGGTTTGGGGTGGGAGAGGGTCTTTTGGGATGGGGGGTGTTGAGGGTGGTTTTGGGGGTGTTAGGGAGAGGGGGTTTGGGAGAGGGTGGGTTAGGGGTTGGGTTTTTTGGAGCTGGTAAGGGGAGTTTGTGATGGGAGGAGATTTTTGGGGTGCAGGGTTGGGAGAGGGGTGTTTTTTAAGGGTATGGGGTCTGGAAGAGGGATTTTTGGGGTTGGAGGGTGGGAGAATGGGTGGTTTTAGAGGGGGTGGGAGAAGGAATGATTTTAGGGTATGAGAGGGTGCGTTTTTTGGGGTCCCCCTCCTTTCCAATCCACGGTGTGCACAGAGAAGCGCCAGCCCCGACCGAGCCGTTTATACTGCACTGTAGAGAAAAAATACCTAAAAAACACTGGCACCCCCTCCTCCCACCCCAGTGACTGGAGGGGGCTGTCACGGGGCCAGGGAGCGCAGGCACCCCCCAAAAAGTGCTGGAGGGGAGGGGGTGAGGGCTGCTGGAGCCCCTCTGCTGTGAGGACAGAGAGTTGGGGGGGTTCAGGCTGGAGAAGGGAAGGCTCCGGGGAGACCTTTCTGCCCCTTCCAGTCCCTAAAGGGGGGGGCTCCAGGAAAGCTGGGGAGGGACTCTGGATGAGGGAGGGGAGCCGTGGGAGGAGGGGGAAGGGTTTGCCACTGGAAGAGGGGAGATTGAGATGAGATGTGGGGAGGAAATGGTTTGCTGGGGGGGTGGTGAGAGCCTGGCCCAGGTTTCCCCGAGAAGCTGTGGCTGCCCCATCCCTGGAGGGGTTCCAGGCCAAGTTGGAGGGGTCTTGGAGCAGCCTGGTGTGGTGGGAGGTGTCCCTGCCCAGGGCAGGGGGTGGGACTGGAGGGGCTTTAAGGCGCCTTCCAACTGTGACCATTGTGTGGTTGTGTGATCTCAAGAGCGGGCTGGTGTGTTAATGCAGGACATCAAGGTCTCTTGAGAGGTATTTGTGTTCTGCAGGTCAGGTGCCCGGGTGGTTCCGAGTCCCAGGATGAGGCATCTCCTGCCGACAGTTTTAGCTCCGAGGATGTGACAGAACGGAAACCAGCCTTGTGGTGGACCCCAACCCTCAGAGGTGCGGACGCGTTGGTGACATCCCCCTGGCCCAGAGACGCGGGGAGTTTTGCCACCAGCCTGGTAAGGATTCTCTTTTCTGCTGGAATGGGTGTCCCGATGGATTTCCCAAAGGGTTTCCTTTGTGCTGGCTGTGTCTCTGTGCAGAGGGGTGCTCCTGACTGTCTGGCTTTAGCCCTGTGAGGGCTTTGGAGGAGAAGTGGCTAAAGCAGCTTTCTCTCCCTGGAGATGAGCAGCGTTTGGGTAGAAAAGCAGCGGTTGAGTCAGTAAAGCTTCTGGTTAGTGCTGCGCTCAGGCCGTGGAGCTCTGTCTCCTGGAGCTACATTTCCTTTGGAGCCATCATTTTCTCAGCTGAGCCTGTGCGAGTCTCACAGACTGGAGCCCGTTGGGGTGGTGATGCTGGAGCTGGGGTCGATGGACCAAGTCTGATCAACCTTCTGATGATAATAGAAGTTGCCAGTGGATATAATTAAGGGACATCTCCTTGGCTGGGCAGCCCCCGTGGACCAGCCAAGGAGAGCTCCCCGAGGTGGCTTTGGGGCGCCTTTGGATGGGATTGTGCCATCTCTGTGTGGTCTGACCGACCGGCTGACACAGACCCGTCCTTTCCGTACACAGCTGGACGTGTCTCCAAGGGTTGGTGATCCGCCAGCAGGTACAGGCAGTTGGTCACGGGTTTGCGTGTGCGAGTGGGTCCGTGCAGCGGTGTGAGCAGTGCCATCAGGCTGTCACTGTCCCATGCCATGCCCGAGGGCAGGCACCTTTGTTTTGGTGAGACTTTGGCAAAGGTTGCAGGGGCCGTGGGAGGAATTGATTGGAAATACGTCCCCCGTTAATCACCTGGAGCTGCAGGAAAAGAAAAGGGGAGGTGGGAAGTGTCAAGGGGGATGGGAAAGCTGGGGAAATCCTTGGGCTTTGAGGAGGAGATTTGAAGGATTTCAAGACGATTTGGGAAATGACTTTTATTCCTTTGAGCTCTCTCTCTGGCCACACAAAAGCTGGCGGGGGCTTTCTTCTCCCCAGCTCCTGTTCTCAGGAGAACTGGAAAGGAATCCAGCCGGCTGCCATTAAATGGAGCAACTCCACCCGTTTGGAGCCATTTTCTGCCAGAGAATTCCTAAATTCAAACATTGTCCCCCTTCCTGGGGGATCAATGACCGCGGTGGAAACCCGGGCGTTGACAGAGAGCATTTGAAGCTCCTCCTAAAGCCACCACCTGTTTTTTATGGTACGAGTTTGGGGTTCAAAATTGAATCCAATCATTAAAAAGAGGTGGTGGTTGGACCCAAAGCATGGGCATGTCCGGGACGCAGCTGCCCACTCATCCCAGTTTCCCTACTGGGCTCGGCTTCTGCTGACTGGTTTTACCACCTGGCATTCCTGGGAGCCGAGGATTTGAGCCCCCAGGCCCCGGCTCTCCTTTTGCCTCCTAAAAAAGCTGAAAACAGATGAAGGAGGGGATTTTTCCCTGGGGATTGGGGGAGGAGGGATGGAAATGGCCCCCGGGGTTTCGCTTTGCTCCTTTTGCTTCTAGAAAAGCCCCAAATGGCTCAATCCCCGGCTTCTGGCCCGGGGCAGCCGCAGGGGTGAAGTGGTAGCCGGAGGGTCCATCTCCAGAGCGATGATTTCCCTGAGAAGAGGGAAATTTTGTGGGGGATGGAGTGGTGTGTGACGAGGAGGAGGGCAAGGAAGATTAAAGGACGGTCTGTAGAATGAGTTTTATGCCCAGTGTGGTGGTGTTAGATTTTTTGGGCAGAACATCCAGGATTTTTGTTTTTTTTGATGGAGGATGAGGCAAAAATCCACGTTCAGCCATTGGAATGAGGACTAATGTTGGGAAAACGGGAGGAGGGAACCGGGGTTGGGGATGAGTGTCACTTGGCCCCTTCTCCACAGCGTGTTTTTGGGTGGAGGGTACCCCATTTTGGCCAGAAATGCCCAAAAATGCCAAGTGCTGTCCCAGTAAAGCACTGGTTTTGCTGACATCACAGCCCGTTGCCGGCCTCCCGCGTTCCACACAACATTCCGACGCGGTGGTCGCTCGCTGGCCGTGGCTGTGGCAGCTTCCTACTGCTGTGGAGAGTGATACTCACCAGTTGGACTGTTTTTTTGGGGAAAAACCCAAATTGTCCTGCCCGATGGGGCCCAAAAAGCCTCCAGTGGCCGAAGGGTAACGCTGGGGGTGGGAAGGGGCGTTGGAAGTTGGTGGCGGAAGACTGAGTGATGTTTTGCTGGGAAACAGGGACCGGTTTTGCCCCAACTCATCACGTTTTCCCTCTTTTGAAGCGTTTGTTGCACCGTATCCGTTCCTGACGTGCCTTCCTCCCCCTCCTCTTCCTCCTTTCAGCCGCATCAATGTCGGGGACCAGTTTCAGGCGGAGCTCCCTGCCCTGCGGGACAGATCCTGCTTGGGACAGGAGGAAGAAGAGCGAGCCTCCCTTGTCTGGAAGCCGTGGGGTGACATTGAATCCAACCCCGAGACACAGGAGAAAGGTTTGTCTTAAACCTTTTCTTTGGGGAATCGGGAAAATTCCACCTTTTCACAGTTACTTGATAGGGCGTTTGGGTTCTCTCCCGTCTTGTCTTGGCCCCGTAGCGTTGGAGGGAAGGAGATGGCTAATTTTTGGGAGGAAAGTGGCTAAATAAGAACCGATGGTGCTCTCGGGAGCATCTTCCATGAGAAAGGGGGGGGGTTTTGCGGTCCCAGCTCATCTGCAGCCAGGGAGGAGTTTCTCTCTGGAGATCCCGCTCCAAAAGCTGCTCTTCCTGTGGCAATAGTTGGAATATGGGATATTTTTCTGGGCGTTTTGTGGTTTCCGTTCTGTTTTCTGCCCTTCCTCCATTTCCCATCCATCTCCTGTGGCATCTTTTCTCCTTTTTGGAGGAAAACCTGACTCGTTGGTGTTTTTTCTTGCCTTTGTAGTTTCAAAGCTGCTGAAGATGGCCTCTTCCAGCGGCAGAACCGGGGCAGGGATGAACGCGGAGCTGGCTCTGCATTGCCTGCACGAGGCTCGGGGCAACGTTGCGGTAGGGAGCAGCGCTTCCCCCTGAAGAACCCGCTTTGTGACTGGTTTGAGCTGGGAGTTGCTCTGAGTTGGCTCTTCCAGGGGCCGGAATCTCTTTGCTCAAGGCGCCGGGTGCTGCCTGTGGCGGCGTTAAGGTCTGGTGGGGTGACAGAGCCCGTCCCGGTGCATCCATTGGAGCTTGTTTGGATTCTGGGACAGTCGGGAGAATGGAATTTCTCTTTTTCCTTTTTTTGCCCTTTTTCCTCCTCTGCCAGAGGAATTGAAGTCCTTTTCTCCCATTAAATCTGGCAGGAAGCTCTGGAAATGCTGCGCTCTGGGCCCCCCCGGAGACCCGAATCCCACCCCTTGGCTGATTACCATTACGCAGGTAAATGGGAGGAGAACAGATCCCTTTGCTATTGGAATTATTCTTTAAAAGGTGGGGTTTGGGTGGGGAAAACAGTAGTTTTAATCCATTTGTGGGGCTTTTTGAGGCAGGGAAATGCGTCTTCTAATAATTTGCCTGTGGCTGTTTATCCCAAGGCTCAGACACCTGGACCCGGCGGGAACAGCAGTTATTTAAAGAGGCGTTTTATGTTCACAAGAAGAATTTTCGCCTCATCCAGAAGGAGGTAAAGCCGTTGGAGCGGGGCGGAGCTGGTTAGCGGGGACACTTTTAACCCAGAAAGCCCTATTTTCAATCCCCCGTTGGAATCCTGTCCTTAGGACCCTTCTTCCTTCTAAAAACCCAGCGGGACAAGACATCGTTTGCCCTCCTTTGTAATGACAAGGGAGTCTTTAATATCCCTGGATTTCTCCCCATAGATCCAGACGAAAACCGTGGCCCAGTGTGTCGAATATTACTACAGCCAGAAGAAGAAGATGCGCTTCGGCTGCACCCGACCTCGCCTGCTGGAGAAAAGGTCCAAGAGAGTCCGGGATGAGGAGGAAAAAGCCGAAGGCGAGGTAAAAAAAACTGCTGGGGGGGGTTGTTCCCTTGACAAATCCATCTGCTCAAACGTTACTTGCCAGGAAACAGGGATTTGGTTTGTGTAAATACATCTTTTTTTAACTTATGGGTTGGAAATGGGGTGGCCGTGTGGCTTCAGTGCGTGGGAATTGCACCTTTTCAGCCCCTTTGATAGATTTTGTGGAGGAAAGTGCTTTTCCGCTTGGGACAGTAGAAATAATACAGTTTTTCTTGCAAGTTGTGGCTTTGCACCCTGTTTTCCCATTGGTTTTTTGGCTGTTTAGTGCTCAGACTTTACCTGGGCTGATAAGCCGCGTTAAATCATCACAAAAAAATCTTATTTTTTTGCCTTTTTGAGACATTTCAAGGTATTTTGTCCCTGGTTTGCAGGCCATTTGCCACCAGAAGAAGAGGCCACGTGTGACACCCAAAGAAAAGCCCACGCCGGGGCGTCACCACCTTCAGCCCCACAGCGCCTGTGGCTCCTCCGGGGATCCCGGGACCTCCCTGCTCTGGAACTTGCCCTGAGGTGAGTGCGGAAGGTCAGCCCTCCCTTTTTCTTCCCAAAAAGCCTACTTTGGGCTCAAAAAAACACCCGGAGGGGAGGAGGGGGGCAGAGGGGAGGGCAGCTGGAGGATTGCCCTTGCCCAGGTACCTCTTGGAGGTTTTCTTTTACTTGCAACCCAAAAAATCTGTCTTTTTGGAGTTGGGGAGACCTTCCCTGGAGCCGTGAGGTTCAGAGCGGCCCCTCCTTGTGCAAAAGCCTCAGGTTTCCCCTTTTTGCCCAGGACAAACTCAAGTTCCATTGAGTTTTGTGGCCCGAGGCTTGCCCACTCCAGTCCCTCACAGCCAGCAAAATGCCTCCAGTTTTAATTTCACCTCATTTGCAGTGATCAACCAATTATTGTCACATTTTAACCGGCAACAATTCATCTTCTTTAACCACTGACATCCAGAACGGTGTCGTTTTGCGGCCAAACAAACCAGGAATTCACACAAGTAGGAAATGACGAAGCTCGGTCTAATGAATTTCTAGAGAAAGGATGTAAAAACCCCTTTTTTTCTCTCATTTCCAGAGTATTTGAGAAGATCCCGACGAGAAACACCCCAATGAGGCTCCATCCCCCCCGGGCTGTTTGAAAGGCCCCGGGCACCGACACCGACCCACCGGCGGGGCCATTTTTCCCTGCATGGCGGGCCTGTGCTGGTGACTGGGAGCGCTCCCTGCCCTCCCTGCCAACAACAGCCCATCCCAGCAGGGAGAGCTCCATGTGCCCCTTGTCCCCCCCAGACCTCCAAGGCCCCCGGCCCTCCCTCCCATCGTTGCCACCCCTCAGCACTGGCAGCTCCCTGTCGTCCCTGCACCCCCCAGAAAGCCAGCCCCCCCAGCCCCAGAGCCACCAACTGTCCCGTGATGACAGCCTGTCTCTCCTGTCCCTTCGGGAGCCCCTGGACTCCTGGCCCCCCCTGCCACCCCTGAGCCATGGCCAGGGCCAGGCGTGCTCTCCCAAGGAAGACAGAGCAGAGGTGCCAGGCTGGATGGGAGGGAGAGGAGCCGGCAGGGACAGGGACAAGGCTGCGGAGGGACATGGCCTGCTTTGGGCCGGGGACACGGATGCTTCTCCTGGAGGGAGGGCAAGAAGAGAGACAAAGGAGAGCGACTGGGAGATGGAGACGAGCTCCTGCACCCTCCTCGGACACGCTCCAAAAAGAAAGGCTTTTCCCTCTCTTAATGAGGAATAGTCAACCCGCCAGCCCTGATGAGGGCACCGTGTTCCACCAAGTCAAGCTCAGTGTGTGCCAGGAGGTGCCGTGGTCTCTGCTGGCCACGTGAGGGTCACGGCCACCGTGTCCAGTGCTGCCAAGTCGGTCATCCAAGTCCTCATGGAGAATCAAGGCAGTTCCTCCTCGCAATCCGGAGGTGGCAGCACCACCAAGGGGTGGAGGAGGTACCTTGTCTGTGTTGCTGTAAACACCAGGCAGAACCTGCTGCCCTCAATAAATGGTTGAGCAAAGCAATTGTGCATCCAAACTTGTGCATCCAAACTTGTGCTGTGTTGCCCTAAGACAGGAGGGGAAGAAGCCCCAAGTAGGATGGAAGATGGTTCTTTTGTCTCCTGATCCCCTTTTTTGTCAGCTCGGAGGACTCCCTGTTGAGTGGTGAGGAAGGGGAGTGTGGTTTGAAGGTCCCGTGGGTGGTTTGAGCTGTGTCTGGGGCTTGGGAGCTCACTTGGATGCCAGGTCGGGTGGAAAGCTGCTCCCCTGAAGTGCTTTTTGGTGTGAATTCCAGCTTGGGTTTAGTTTTGATGTTTGTCCAGCTGGGGGTCCTGGTGTAGGGGGCAGAGACCTTCCTGTTCTCCATCCTCTTCTCCAGCCCCTTGAACCCCATTTTCTAGGTGGAGGTTGGGTTCAGAACATGGAACCTGGCCCTACATCTGTCAGACCATCCCTGCGTTTCCCTTCCTGATGTTCCTGCAGAGATTGTGCCTGTCTGTGGGTCATCTCTCTCCTGACCCAACCCACCTCTGCGCTCTCCATCCATCTGCCCGCCCATCCCTCCATCCAGAGGGGACGCATTTTTCAGATAAAACCTGGTGTAGCTGGAGCACCTCCAGCCGAGCACTGGGAGCACTGGGACAGATCTCTTCCTTTTGCACTGCTTTCCTTCCCATGTGGCGAAAGAGAAAACAGCTCTGGTGGCCTTCACGTGCCACGTTATCTGGTGAGAGGTTGGTGGTCACCATGAGCTGTGTCACGCCGGTGTCTGGGCCTGATGTTTCCTGCCAGTGAACAGATTTTTTGGGGGAACTTTATTTTTTTTTAATATTTTTATTTTTGGTTTGCGTTTGGACGTGTCAGCAGCAGCCAAAGCAGGAGACAAGAAGGAATGTGGTGGGGCAGCAGAGGTGGATGGGGCCTCCCTGGGGCTGTGGTTTGGTGGTGAGGGCAGGATGAGGTCTGCTGGGCTTTGTGGGGAAGAAGGGTGTGAGGGAGCTCTGAAATGCAAATCAAAGCCTTTTTGGTGACTGGCTGAGGAGTTAGAGGCAGCTGAGAGGTGGGAAGGGGCAAAGCCATGCAGAGATGTCTCCATCAGCCCTCTCCAACACCTCCCATCCCCTCGGCCTCCCTCCCTGCAGACAGGGAGTGGGTGACACCAGCCCCAAACCCACCTTTCCCTTTTCCCTTCACCCCTTAGTCCTTCTCAAAGGTCTGGTGGATCAGATGGGGCCTTTGGTGGACCTTCCTGATGAGAAGGCCCTCCAGATGTATCCTCTCCCATGCTTGGGTGCTGCTGGCAGCAGGTCCCGGTGCTGGACGTGCCTTTGGGAAAGGTCTTGTTGGGCTCCAACCAAATGAGGCGAGGTCCCCAGCCAAGACTTGGGAGGGACTCCGGCTCCTACCTCCATGTGGTGGAGGATTAAGCACCTACGAGGCCCTCAGAGACCCACGCAAAGGGCCGACAATCAGAGGCAAAACAGATTTTGATTAATGGACCTTTTTAATTTATGATCAATAAACACCACGATGATGTTGACAGCTGGAGCCAACTCTTCTCCTGCAAGTGGCTCGGGCAGCGGGTTTTGGCCAAGGGCTGTGTCTCTGAGGCTGCAGATGAAGCAATTGGGTGCCCAGGGCTCTGGAGAGGTGCTTGTGGAGGTTGGAGATGCAGTGCAGGTGGCTTTGAGCCAAGGGATGCCATCTTGGGCCAAGTTCCCCCAGCCAGGGCCTGCGGGAACTGGCAGTTCAGCGTGGTCCTTGCCAGGGATTGCCCAGAGCATTTCTCTGGTCTCACCACAGGGAGGGAGCAACAAGCTTGTGGGGGAAGCCCAGGGGATCTCCAGAGTTCTAAGGAGCCTTTGCCTGCTCCAAACCAGCCTGGGAGCTCCACTGCGTTTGCTTGATTAAACCAAGCGTGGAGCTCCACTGGCAGGAGCTCAGAGAGGTGGCGAGCGTGGAGCTGAGGCTTGTAGAACCCCCGTCTGCCCCAGGAGCAGTGGGAGACGGCTCTTCAGTCCAGTCTCCTCTGAGCTTCCATGGGTGGAGAGGGGTCTCCGTGGTCCCGTGCGCATCCTCCCCTGCTCCAGACCCTCCCAGACCCGTGTATCCTCCCCGGTTGCTGCACAATCACTGGGCTCAGTCCCTGCGCTCCGTCCCCAGGGGGGCTGGATTCACCTGGTTGGGATCCCTCATTCCCTGGTGGGTCTTTAAACCCCCTCTGTGGGGCAGGCGTGGGGATGATGTCCTCCAGGGAGAAGCATCTTTGCCTCTGAAGCCAAAGGAGTGCGCCCGCCAGAAGATCCTCAGAGAGAGACCTCTGTCTGCCCTTTCTCTCCTCTCCTGCACGTTTCTATTGTGGGCCGCTCGCTTTTGGTTTCCTTTTCAAATCTCCAGTTGTATTTCCTGCTCTGGGACGTTTCTCTTCTCTGGTACCCAAGGGTAGAACGTGACTTGGGGGGGGCTGAGGCTTGATGTTGGGGAGAACGTGGAGGGACCAGAGCTTCTCCAGCGCTCTGCATCTTCTCTAGCCGTGAGGAAGCTTTGGAAAATCGGGGAGAACATGAAGCTGACAAGCTTTGAAGAGCAGAAAACAGCTCCAGTTAATCCCAGAGCCCAGACAGCCTGGGAAATTCCCAGTGTTGAAGGGAAAATGCAACCACCAATGAGGCAGAGGCCTTTTGCAGATGCTTTTCCCCAGCTGCACCCAAGCTGGTTCAAGAGAGGGTGTTTGAGGGGAGCAGAGCCGCCCCCTCAAACGCTGCATTATGAAGGGAGGGCTTGTTTCCTACCACAAGGCTTTTTTTTTCTAAGCCCGTCAAAGCCCTGAAGAAAGGCCAGGGCTTGTCTGTCTTCTCGAAATAGCCTCGGGGTGGGGTTTGCTGGTGAGTCCCGCACCTCCAGCATCTCAGGGCTTGGGGGGGTTTAGCAATGCGACTTGCAAGCCCCTGTGCTCTGGTGGTGCTTGGAGGGGGGTGTCCCTCCTTCAGGGTTTGGGGGATGGCTGCAGCCTGGGGCTGAGCTGGGAAGGTGGGACCTGGTGGGGTGCAGGCACCCGAACTGCGCTTTGTTCTCCTCTGGCTCCATCCCTCTCTCCAGAGGATGCTGTTGACGCCATCAACCCTTGCCCTGCCTGGCAGGGGGGTGCGTGGTTTGGCTGGAGTGCCCTCCCCGTCAGGGATGCGGCATTTGTGAATGGGGATGAAGCTCCTTTGGGACAATTTGGGAGGAGGTCGGATCTCCCATCCCGACCTAATGGGGGTGCTGGCACTGCAGAGCCTCCCAGGCTGTGCTGAAAAGGCCTTCCTAAGGAGGGGGGAAAGCTGCAGCCTGTCTCCTTCCTCAGGCAGTGGGGAACACAGCCAGCTGGGCTCATGGCCATGGGAAGAGCTGGTCCAGTTGCCAGCCCTCCAGCCCCCTGCCCTCCCCCACCAATTTTTGGCCCCGCGCTTGGAGATTTGCAGCCGCTGCTGCTGCTGGTTTCAGTTCTGCTCCAAGGCCAGCTCAAGCCCAGCAAAGCCTGGGGGGGACACGGGTCTTTGTGAAGGAGGGGTTGGGTTGATGTTGGGGAGCGGGAGGGAAATGTCCTTTCTCAAGAGAAGAGCCCCTGCTGCGCGCACAGAGGAGTGCTCTGGCCAAGCGGTCGCGGGGTCGACTTGTGAGGCTGCAGAGCGAGCAGGAGGCGAATACCTCGCTGCTGAGAGAGCTGAGGGGGGAAAGGGAGGGCTTTTTTTAGAGCCAGGTCAGCCGAGGCCCAGCAGCTGCAGCGAGGGGCAGTGGCTGGGCTGAGCTGAGATGGTGCAGAGCTCGGCTGAGACCATGCTGCGTGGTGGAGGCCACTGTTGTCTAGCAGTAAGTCCCGAGAGTCTGGGATGCTGAAGATCCCTGGAGAAGTCATGAGCATCCTCCTGCACTCATCTTTCTGCCTGGCATTTCCTACTTGACTACTCTATATTGGAAGAATCCTTCCATATTTCCCCCTGTCTTCTCCAGGGCAGACACACACGACCGTGTCCAAGGCACAGCTGAGACCCTGGTTCCTCACAATCCCTTGTGACTTCTCAGATGCTGCTGTTCTTCTCCCTGGGCCAAGAGAGTCACTCCTGGTGGCAAAATCCCCCCCTCCTCCATGCAGAGAGACGGGCTGCCACCAGAGTCCTGCTCCACCACCTTGACCCGGTCATTACAGCTGCTCTCCAATGGCTCCACCTGCAAAAACCCTCTTGGAGATGCTGTTGCTCTGCTGCCCTCCCAATTCCCAGGCTCTCAGCACTGAAACGTGGGTCTTCCCAGACCCAGGAGTCTGCTCTGTTTGCAGGGTCAGATGTACGGGGCTGGGAGGGAGAGGACCCATGAGGAAACTGTGACTTGGTAAGACCCACATCTGGGACCAAAGGGCAGGAGAGGCTTCTTGTTGAGAGCCCCTGACATCCCATGGCCAAAGACGAGCTCAGGAGACTCAGCCAGCCCACAGGCACGAGAAGGAGGCAGGAGAGGCAGGAAGAAAAGCCCCAGAGGATGCGCAGGGGTCAGCAGAGGACCGCCAAGAGACTTTGCGGCTCCTCTTTGTGGGGAAGCGCCTGCGGCCACACATGGGTTGTTCCCAGGCGCAGCAACGCCCAGAGCGGACACCTCTTGTGCCGCTGCCTCAGCTGCTCAGAAAGCAGAGCCTGCCAGCTCCGGCCAGCCAGGGATGGGGAAGGGGCCGTCGGGTAGGGCCAGTTGGGCGCCCATGGCCCATCTCCCCACCGTCGCCTTGCTGCTGTTGGGTGAGTGGGAGCTGGGCACGTGTTGGGGACGGGGCTGGGGCTGCCAGGCTTTGGGAGCGGGGCCTGGGGACTTGGCAGAGAAAGGGTCTTGTGGGGCTTGTGCATGGGGAGGGGGAAGAGGCAGAGCTTTGTCATTTTTCTTGTGCTGAATGGAAATGAAAGTTCTTTTCCTGGTGGTGATGGCAACTGTCTTCTAACTAACGCCCTCTCTGCCCCACGGTTCAGGTGCCAGCGTGACCACCCAGGACATCTGCAGCTCCCCAGGTGATGGTGAGCACAGGGATGGGGGCAGAAAAGAGGGCTGAAGGAGTGGAGATGGGAAGGGAGAGGGGCTTCACATCCCATTTGTGAAACAGGAGACTCTTCCACTCTGTTTGCACAAAAGTAACTCCACCCCGGGGCATCCCTGTGCCATCTCTCCAGGTGACCTCCCGGCTCCTGAACTCTTCCTGAACACCTCCAAGGCTCAGGAGGGAGAACGGGTTTTGCTTCGCTGCTCCATTGGAGGACACTCTCCTCCTACACGAATTGTCTTCTGCAAGGATGGGGTGGAGGAGCACAGCCTGAATGCCACATGGGGACAGTTGACCTACTCCAAGCATTTGATCATGACGAATGGGAATGTGGGGACGTACAGGTGTGGGTACCAGCACAGGAACGAGAGCAACTGGGTGAGGAACTCTGCCCTCAGCAAAGCACAGAACCTGGTGGTCACAGGTGAGACGTGGCACTGGTGCATGAGCAGGCACCCCGGTGAATGCCTGCCTGTGCCCAGACTCCAGATTGCAGTGAGGACCCTGCTGTGCCCCATGGCGTGTCCCTGGGCAGTTGAGATTGTTGGGGTCAGGATGCAGTTCAGCCCAGCCTTTGCCACCGGGGCAACTCCTCCCAGTCCCGGGGGAGCATCCTGCTCCTCTCCTGCCCCAGCATCACGCAAAGGGCACAGTGGTGGTGCCAGATCGAACCCAGAGCCACAGCTGTGCAATGCAGGGATGGATTGATCCCCAGGGTTGAGAGATGGTGGGTGAGGGGGTCCCCACAGGTGCTTGGTCTGTGCAGTACCTGGGAGAGCTGGAGACTCTCACCCTGGCCCTTTCTTCTACTAGTCAGCATGGACGAGTGTGTCCTTGCCTGTCTGTCTTTTCTCCACTAATGGATGCTCTGGAGACAGACCCCATTCCAGGGGTTTGCCATCTCCCTCCATCCCACACCTCTGCTGCAGACAACGCCCAGGATAAGAAATCCAGGGCTGGGGTTCCCAACAGAGCCCAGGCTGTGCCAGGGATGCTCCAAGGTGTCCCCTCTACCTCTATGAGCTGGTGTCAGGGAAACTGGGGACATTTGCATGTGCTGGGTGGTTCCCCAGGAGTCTGGTGAAACCAGAACGTGAGCTGGGGGTCAGCTTGGTGTCTGGGATGGTCCCAGTGCAGGAGAATGAGACTCAAAAGGACTTCATTTCTCTGACAGTCTTCTCTCACCAAAACCAGTGATCCCACCCACAGGTGAGCCATTGTTTTTAACCTTTCCCACCGTCTCCTTCCACCTGGATATTCCTTGTCCACACTGTGACCCTCCTCTCTTCCAGCACCAGCCATACCCCTCTGGATCTGGATCCTGCGCTCTGTCCTCACCCTGCTCCTCCTGACTTCTGCCCCCATCATCACCCTCGTCCTGGAGAGATGCAGCCCCTCTCCCTGCGCACATCCCTGTCCCCGGTGTCATCTGATGGCCTCACTGCCCCGGGCTCCTCGCTGTCCCCATATCATGAGGGTGGTGGGAGTTACACTCCCCCCAGACTCCCAGCTGGGGTCTGGTCACTGAGGGGATCGTGCCCAAGGGAGGTGCTACCATCGCTCTGCTCTCTTTTGCTCAGCCCCCGCTCTGTCCCCTGAGGAAGGACCCTTGAATCTCACACCCACCCGGGTGCCTTTACCCCCGCAGATGCCCCTCCTGCTCCCAGGCAGCAGCGTCTCCATTCCAGGTCCATCCCTGCAGCCCAGGAGGACGCAGGGGGATGGCTGGGTGGCTCCAGCCTCACAGAGTGATGCTCTCAAGGTCCTGCATCCCTCCAACACTTCCCATTTCCCGGGGAGGTGCCGGTAGCCAGGGCCAGTTCCCGGGGCACTGGGCATCTTGTTGCAGTGACCAGTGCAGAGGCGCGTGTGTTGGCAGAGCGTTTGTGGGAGGTGAATTATAAAGGATTTGTTCTGAAGTGGACACTTGGTGTTTCTCCTCTGTCTCGGAGTGAATTTTCTAAAGGGCGCTGGGAGAGCTGCCAAACTCCTAGCTGGAGGAGCCCGAGTGCTGGGAGGGAGCTGCCATCCCCTGCGCCCACCGACCCGAGGGGTTCCCTCCCTGCTGCCATCACCCTGACAGACGTGTCCTGGAAATGTGCCCACCTGACAAGGACTGAGCCCGTCTCCCCACGCTCAGCTCCAAGGGGCAGTCGTTCCTGGCCCTCTGCACCCTACACCCACCCATCTGTGGGGCACGGGAACCGGGCTGGAAACCTCCCCCGTGAGACGGGAGCGGGGTTGCCCAGCTGCGGGACAGATGTTGTTGGGGCGTCGGCATCAACAGCCCCCGACATCTGCCCCAAGCTCAACCTCCCCCCTGTCGAGTCTCAAGCCTCCCGCACCAGCGCCACCCAACACTGGCCCTGGAGCCAAGTGTCTCCCTGAGGTGAAACTCCTGACGCTGGACTCTGGGCCCTTGGTGTGTTCTGGGGAGCTCAGGGGGAAGGTTGGGGTGCAGGCAGGAGGGGGGCACCTTGGCTGGGAAGCACAAGGCAGCACGGCTCCACGGTCGGGAAGGGGGGAAGGAGGGTGGGAGCCGAGCTCACAGCCAGAGGCTGGGAGGCAGGGCTGGAGGTGATGCCTCCTGCCTCCATCTTGGAGGTCCATGCGCGCACTGGGGGGGACGTGGAGCAGCAAGACCTTGGCCGTGGGAAAAGCCACGGTCATTGTGTCTGCCCAGAGGGCACCGCAGCGCTGTTATTGACAAAACCAGGGCACCGCAGCGCTGTTATTGACAAAACCAGGCCACAGGGGGAGGAGAGCAAGGGGAGAGATCTTCCACGGACCTAAAGCCCCAAGGAACATCAGTCCCGGCAGAGCTATGGCATGCAGGGCTTCAGCAAAGCTCCCGAGGGGATGGAGGGCTGACTTTTCCTCATCCCGGTGCAGATGGCCTCCAAGTTGCCAAGGTAGACCTTGGGCAGGGACATCTCCACGGTCACCTTCATCTAGAAAACATTGTCCTTCAAGGGGCTGGGGAGAAGAGGGTGGCCAGCATGAAGGTGTCCATCTCGTACACCAGGACCCCCCAAAGCCCCAAAAATGGGTCATGGAGTTAACAAATTGGTAAGTCTCCGTGACACCCGGTGGGATCCTGGGGCGGTGATGGTGACATCACCAACAAAATGTAATAAATGAAGAGAGACAAAACCCTTTATTTTTGGCAGGTGTGCGAGGATCTTGACAGGCCTGTGCACAGATCTTTGCCCAACGCTGTGCAACCCATGGTCTTGAAACCTCTCTCCTGATTTAAGGCAGCTCTCCACAAAGCCGAGTCCCCAGGCCCCGCTCCCAAAGCCTGGCAGCCCCAGCCCCGTCCCCAACACGTGCCCAGCTCCCACTCACCCAACAGCAGCAAGGCGACGGTGGGGAGATGGGCCATGGGCGCCCAACTGGCCCTGCCCGACGGCCCCTTCCCCATCCCTGGCTGGCCGGAGCTGGCAGGCTCTGCTTTCTGAGCAGCTGAGGCAGCGGCACAAGAGGTGTCCGCTCTGGGCGTTGCTGCGCCTGGGAACAACCCACGTGTGGCCGCAGGCGCTTCCCCACAAAGAGGAGCCGCAAAGTCTCTTGGCGGTCCTCTGCTGACCCCTGCGCATCCTCTGGGGCTTTTCTTCCTGCCTCTCCTGCCTCCTTCTCGTGCCTGTGGGCTGGCTGAGTCTCCTGAGCTCGTCTTTGGCCATGGGATGTCAGGGGCTCTCAACAAGAAGCCTCTCCTGCCCTTTGGTCCCAGATGTGGGTCTTACCAAGTCACAGTTTCCTCATGGGTCCTCTCCCTCCCAGCCCCGTACATCTGACCCTGCAAACAGAGCAGACTCCTGGGTCTGGGAAGACCCACGTTTCAGTGCTGAGAGCCTGGGAATTGGGAGGGCAGCAGAGCAACAGCATCTCCAAGAGGGTTTTTGCAGGTGGAGCCATTGGAGAGCAGCTGTAATGACCGGGTCAAGGTGGTGGAGCAGGACTCTGGTGGCAGCCCGTGTCTCTGCATGGAGGAGGGGGGGATTTTTCCACCAGGAGTGACTCTCTTGGCCCAGGGAGAAGAACAGCAGCATCTGAGAAGTCACAAGGGATTGTGAGGAACCAGGGTCTCAGCTGTGCCTTGGACACGGTCGTGTGTGTCTGCCCTGGAGAAGACAGGGGGAAATATGGAAGGATTCTTCCAATATAGAGTAGTCAAGTAGGAAATGCCAGGCAGAAAGATGAGTGCAGGAGGATGCTCATGACTTCTCCAGGGATCTTCAGCATCCCAGACTCTCGGGACTTACTGCTAGACAACAGTGGCCTCCACCACGCAGCATGGTCTCAGCCGAGCTCTGCACCATCTCAGCTCAGCCCAGCCACTGCCCCTCGCTGCAGCTGCTGGGCCTCGGCTGACCTGGCTCTAAAAAAAGCCCTCCCTTTCCCCCCTCAGCTCTCTCAGCAGCGAGGTATTCGCCTCCTGCTCGCTCTGCAGCCTCACAAGTCGACCCCGCGACCGCTTGGCCAGAGCACTCCTCTGTGCGCGCAGCAGGGGCTCTTCTCTTGAGAAAGGACATTTCCCTCCCGCTCCCCAACATCAACCCAACCCCTCCTTCACAAAGACCCGTGTCCCCCCCAGGCTTTGCTGGGCTCGAGCTGGCCTTGGAGCAGAACTGAAACCAGCAGCAGCAGCGGCTGCAAATCTCCAAGCGCGGGGCCAAAAATTGGTGGGGGAGGGCAGGGGGCTGGAGGGCTGGCAACTGGACCAGCTCTTCCCATGGCCATGAGCCCAGCTGGCTGTGTTCCCCACTGCCTGAGGAAGGAGACAGGCTGCAGCTTTCCCCCCTCCTTAGGAAGGCCTTTTCAGCACAGCCTGGGAGGCTCTGCAGTGCCAGCACCCCCATTAGGTCGGGATGGGAGATCCGACCTCCTCCCAAAGGAGCTTCATCCCCATTCACAAATGCCGCATCCCTGACGGGGAGGGCACTCCAGCCAAACCACGCACCCCCCTGCCAGGCAGGGCAAGGGTTGATGGCGTCAACAGCATCCTCTGGAGAGAGGGATGGAGCCAGAGGAGAACAAAGCGCAGTTCGGGTGCCTGCACCCCACCAGGTCCCACCTTCCCAGCTCAGCCCCAGGCTGCAGCCATCCCCCAAACCCTGAAGGAGGGACACCCCCCTCCAAGCACCACCAGAGCACAGGGGCTTGCAAGTCGCATTGCTAAACCCCCCCAAGCCCTGAGATGCTGGAGGTGCGGGACTCACCAGCAAACCCCACCCCGAGGCTATTTCGAGAAGACAGACAAGCCCTGGCCTTTCTTCAGGGCTTTGACGGGCTTAGAAAAAAAAAGCCTTGTGGTAGGAAACAAGCCCTCCCTTCATAATGCAGCGTTTGAGGGGGCGGCTCTGCTCCCCTCAAACACCCTCTCTTGAACCAGCTTGGGTGCAGCTGGGGAAAAGCATCTGCAAAAGGCCTCTGCCTCATTGGTGGTTGCATTTTCCCTTCAACACTGGGAATTTCCCAGGCTGTCTGGGCTCTGGGATTAACTGGAGCTGTTTTCTGCTCTTCAAAGCTTGTCAGCTTCATGTTCTCCCCGATTTTCCAAAGCTTCCTCACGGCTAGAGAAGATGCAGAGCGCTGGAGAAGCTCTGGTCCCTCCACGTTCTCCCCAACATCAAGCCTCAGCCCCCCCCCAAGTCACGTTCTACCCTTGGGGTACCAGAGAAGAGAAACGTCCCAGAGCAGGAAATACAACTGGAGATTTGAAAAGGAAACCAAAAGCGAGCGGCCCACAATAGAAACGTGCAGGAGAGGAGAGAAAGGGCAGACAGAGGTCTCTCTCTGAGGATCTTCTGGCGGGTGCACTCCTTTGGCTTCAGAGGCAAAGGTGCTTCTCCCTGGAGGACATCATCTCCACGCCTGCCCCACAGAGGGGGTTTAAAGACCCACCAGGGAATGAGGGATCCCAACCAGGTGAATCCAGCCCCCCTGGGGACGGAGCGCAGGGACTGAGCCCAGTGATTGTGCAGCAACCGGGGAGGATACACGGGTCTGGGAGGGTCTGGAGCAGGGGAGGATGCGCACGGGACCACGGAGACCCCTCTCCACCCATGGAAGCTCAGAGGAGACTGGACTGAAGAGCCGTCTCCCACTGCTCCTGGGGCAGACGGGGGTTCTACAAGCCTCAGCTCCACGCTCGCCACCTCTCTGAGCTCCTGCCAGTGGAGCTCCACGCTTGGTTTAATCAAGCAAACGCAGTGGAGCTCCCAGGCTGGTTTGGAGCAGGCAAAGGCTCCTTAGAACTCTGGAGATCCCCTGGGCTTCCCCCACAAGCTTGTTGCTCCCTCCCTGTGGTGAGACCAGAGAAATGCTCTGGGCAATCCCTGGCAAGGACCACGCTGAACTGCCAGTTCCCGCAGGCCCTGGCTGGGGGAACTTGGCCCAAGATGGCATCCCTTGGCTCAAAGCCACCTGCACTGCATCTCCAACCTCCACAAGCACCTCTCCAGAGCCCTGGGCACCCAATTGCTTCATCTGCAGCCTCAGAGACACAGCCCTTGGCCAAAACCCGCTGCCCGAGCCACTTGCAGGAGAAGAGTTGGCTCCAGCTGTCAACATCATCGTGGTGTTTATTGATCATAAATTAAAAAGGTCCATTAATCAAAATCTGTTTTGCCTCTGATTGTCGGCCCTTTGCGTGGGTCTCTGAGGGCCTCGTAGGTGCTTAATCCTCCACCACATGGAGGTAGGAGCCGGAGTCCCTCCCAAGTCTTGGCTGGGGACCTCGCCTCATTTGGTTGGAGCCCAACAAGACCTTTCCCAAAGGCACGTCCAGCACCGGGACCTGCTGCCAGCAGCACCCAAGCATGGGAGAGGATACATCTGGAGGGCCTTCTCATCAGGAAGGTCCACCAAAGGCCCCATCTGATCCACCAGACCTTTGAGAAGGACTAAGGGGTGAAGGGAAAAGGGAAAGGTGGGTTTGGGGCTGGTGTCACCCACTCCCTGTCTGCAGGGAGGGAGGCCGAGGGGATGGGAGGTGTTGGAGAGGGCTGATGGAGACATCTCTGCATGGCTTTGCCCCTTCCCACCTCTCAGCTGCCTCTAACTCCTCAGCCAGTCACCAAAAAGGCTTTGATTTGCATTTCAGAGCTCCCTCACACCCTTCTTCCCCACAAAGCCCAGCAGACCTCATCCTGCCCTCACCACCAAACCACAGCCCCAGGGAGGCCCCATCCACCTCTGCTGCCCCACCACATTCCTTCTTGTCTCCTGCTTTGGCTGCTGCTGACACGTCCAAACGCAAACCAAAAATAAAAATATTAAAAAAAAATAAAGTTCCCCCAAAAAATCTGTTCACTGGCAGGAAACATCAGGCCCAGACACCGGCGTGACACAGCTCATGGTGACCACCAACCTCTCACCAGATAACGTGGCACGTGAAGGCCACCAGAGCTGTTTTCTCTTTCGCCACATGGGAAGGAAAGCAGTGCAAAAGGAAGAGATCTGTCCCAGTGCTCCCAGTGCTCGGCTGGAGGTGCTCCAGCTACACCAGGTTTTATCTGAAAAATGCGTCCCCTCTGGATGGAGGGATGGGCGGGCAGATGGATGGAGAGCGCAGAGGTGGGTTGGGTCAGGAGAGAGATGACCCACAGACAGGCACAATCTCTGCAGGAACATCAGGAAGGGAAACGCAGGGATGGTCTGACAGATGTAGGGCCAGGTTCCATGTTCTGAACCCAACCTCCACCTAGAAAATGGGGTTCAAGGGGCTGGAGAAGAGGATGGAGAACAGGAAGGTCTCTGCCCCCTACACCAGGACCCCCAGCTGGACAAACATCAAAACTAAACCCAAGCTGGAATTCACACCAAAAAGCACTTCAGGGGAGCAGCTTTCCACCCGACCTGGCATCCAAGTGAGCTCCCAAGCCCCAGACACAGCTCAAACCACCCACGGGACCTTCAAACCACACTCCCCTTCCTCACCACTCAACAGGGAGTCCTCCGAGCTGACAAAAAAGGGGATCAGGAGACAAAAGAACCATCTTCCATCCTACTTGGGGCTTCTTCCCCTCCTGTCTTAGGGCAACACAGCACAAGTTTGGATGCACAAGTTTGGATGCACAATTGCTTTGCTCAACCATTTATTGAGGGCAGCAGGTTCTGCCTGGTGTTTACAGCAACACAGACAAGGTACCTCCTCCACCCCTTGGTGGTGCTGCCACCTCCGGATTGCGAGGAGGAACTGCCTTGATTCTCCATGAGGACTTGGATGACCGACTTGGCAGCACTGGACACGGTGGCCGTGACCCTCACGTGGCCAGCAGAGACCACGGCACCTCCTGGCACACACTGAGCTTGACTTGGTGGAACACGGTGCCCTCATCAGGGCTGGCGGGTTGACTATTCCTCATTAAGAGAGGGAAAAGCCTTTCTTTTTGGAGCGTGTCCGAGGAGGGTGCAGGAGCTCGTCTCCATCTCCCAGTCGCTCTCCTTTGTCTCTCTTCTTGCCCTCCCTCCAGGAGAAGCATCCGTGTCCCCGGCCCAAAGCAGGCCATGTCCCTCCGCAGCCTTGTCCCTGTCCCTGCCGGCTCCTCTCCCTCCCATCCAGCCTGGCACCTCTGCTCTGTCTTCCTTGGGAGAGCACGCCTGGCCCTGGCCATGGCTCAGGGGTGGCAGGGGGGGCCAGGAGTTCAGGGGCTCCCGAAGGGACAGGAGAGACAGGCTGTCATCACGGGACAGTTGGTGGCTCTGGGGCTGGGGGGGCTGGCTTTCTGGGGGGTGCAGGGACGACAGGGAGCTGCCAGTGCTGAGGGGTGGCAACGATGGGAGGGAGGGCCAGGGGCCTTGGAGGTCTGGGGGGGACAAGGGGCACATGGAGCTCTCCCTGCTGGGATGGGCTGTTGTTGGCAGGGAGGGCAGGGAGCGCTCCCAGTCACCAGCACAGGCCCGCCATGCAGGGAAAAATGGCCCCGCCGGTGGGTCGGTGTCGGTGCCCGGGGCCTTTCAAACAGCCCGGGGGGGATGGAGCCTCATTGGGGTGTTTCTCGTCGGGATCTTCTCAAATACTCTGGAAATGAGAGAAAAAAAGGGGTTTTTACATCCTTTCTCTAGAAATTCATTAGACCGAGCTTTGTCATTTCCTACTTGTGTGAATTCCTGGTTTGTTTGGCCGCAAAACGACACCGTTCTGGATGTCAGTGGTTAAAGAAGATGAATTGTTGCCGGTTAAAATGTGACAATAATTGGTTGATCACTGCAAATGAGGTGAAATTAAAACTGGAGGCATTTTGCTGGCTGTGAGGGACTGGAGTGGGCAAGCCTCGGGCCACAAAACTCAATGGAACTTGAGTTTGTCCTGGGCAAAAAGGGGAAACCTGAGGCTTTTGCACAAGGAGGGGCCGCTCTGAACCTCACGGCTCCAGGGAAGGTCTCCCCAACTCCAAAAAGACAGATTTTTTGGGTTGCAAGTAAAAGAAAACCTCCAAGAGGTACCTGGGCAAGGGCAATCCTCCAGCTGCCCTCCCCTCTGCCCCCCTCCTCCCCTCCGGGTGTTTTTTTGAGCCCAAAGTAGGCTTTTTGGGAAGAAAAAGGGAGGGCTGACCTTCCGCACTCACCTCAGGGCAAGTTCCAGAGCAGGGAGGTCCCGGGATCCCCGGAGGAGCCACAGGCGCTGTGGGGCTGAAGGTGGTGACGCCCCGGCGTGGGCTTTTCTTTGGGTGTCACACGTGGCCTCTTCTTCTGGTGGCAAATGGCCTGCAAACCAGGGACAAAATACCTTGAAATGTCTCAAAAAGGCAAAAAAATAAGATTTTTTTGTGATGATTTAACGCGGCTTATCAGCCCAGGTAAAGTCTGAGCACTAAACAGCCAAAAAACCAATGGGAAAACAGGGTGCAAAGCCACAACTTGCAAGAAAAACTGTATTATTTCTACTGTCCCAAGCGGAAAAGCACTTTCCTCCACAAAATCTATCAAAGGGGCTGAAAAGGTGCAATTCCCACGCACTGAAGCCACATGGCCACCCCATTTCCAACCCATAAGTTAAAAAAAGATGTATTTACACAAACCAAATCCCTGTTTCCTGGCAAGTAACGTTTGAGCAGATGGATTTGTCAAGGGAACAACCCCCCCCAGCAGTTTTTTTTACCTCGCCTTCGGCTTTTTCCTCCTCATCCCGGACTCTCTTGGACCTTTTCTCCAGCAGGCGAGGTCGGGTGCAGCCGAAGCGCATCTTCTTCTTCTGGCTGTAGTAATATTCGACACACTGGGCCACGGTTTTCGTCTGGATCTATGGGGAGAAATCCAGGGATATTAAAGACTCCCTTGTCATTACAAAGGAGGGCAAACGATGTCTTGTCCCGCTGGGTTTTTAGAAGGAAGAAGGGTCCTAAGGACAGGATTCCAACGGGGGATTGAAAATAGGGCTTTCTGGGTTAAAAGTGTCCCCGCTAACCAGCTCCGCCCCGCTCCAACGGCTTTACCTCCTTCTGGATGAGGCGAAAATTCTTCTTGTGAACATAAAACGCCTCTTTAAATAACTGCTGTTCCCGCCGGGTCCAGGTGTCTGAGCCTTGGGATAAACAGCCACAGGCAAATTATTAGAAGACGCATTTCCCTGCCTCAAAAAGCCCCACAAATGGATTAAAACTACTGTTTTCCCCACCCAAACCCCACCTTTTAAAGAATAATTCCAATAGCAAAGGGATCTGTTCTCCTCCCATTTACCTGCGTAATGGTAATCAGCCAAGGGGTGGGATTCGGGTCTCCGGGGGGGCCCAGAGCGCAGCATTTCCAGAGCTTCCTGCCAGATTTAATGGGAGAAAAGGACTTCAATTCCTCTGGCAGAGGAGGAAAAAGGGCAAAAAAAGGAAAAAGAGAAATTCCATTCTCCCGACTGTCCCAGAATCCAAACAAGCTCCAATGGATGCACCGGGACGGGCTCTGTCACCCCACCAGACCTTAACGCCGCCACAGGCAGCACCCGGCGCCTTGAGCAAAGAGATTCCGGCCCCTGGAAGAGCCAACTCAGAGCAACTCCCAGCTCAAACCAGTCACAAAGCGGGTTCTTCAGGGGGAAGCGCTGCTCCCTACCGCAACGTTGCCCCGAGCCTCGTGCAGGCAATGCAGAGCCAGCTCCGCGTTCATCCCTGCCCCGGTTCTGCCGCTGGAAGAGGCCATCTTCAGCAGCTTTGAAACTACAAAGGCAAGAAAAAACACCAACGAGTCAGGTTTTCCTCCAAAAAGGAGAAAAGATGCCACAGGAGATGGATGGGAAATGGAGGAAGGGCAGAAAACAGAACGGAAACCACAAAACGCCCAGAAAAATATCCCATATTCCAACTATTGCCACAGGAAGAGCAGCTTTTGGAGCGGGATCTCCAGAGAGAAACTCCTCCCTGGCTGCAGATGAGCTGGGACCGCAAAACCCCCCCCCTTTCTCATGGAAGATGCTCCCGAGAGCACCATCGGTTCTTATTTAGCCACTTTCCTCCCAAAAATTAGCCATCTCCTTCCCTCCAACGCTACGGGGCCAAGACAAGACGGGAGAGAACCCAAACGCCCTATCAAGTAACTCTGAAAAGGTGGAATTTTCCCGATTCCCCAAAGAAAAGGTTTAAGACAAACCTTTCTCCTGCGTCTCGGGGTTGGATTCAATGTCACCCCACGGCTTCCAGACAAGGGAGGCTCGCTCTTCTTCCTCCTGTCCCAAGCAGGATCTGTCCCGCAGGGCAGGGAGCTCCGCCTGAAACTGGTCCCCGACATTGATGCGGCTGAAAGGAGGAAGAGGAGGGGGAGGAAGGCATGTCAGGAACGGATACGGCGCAACAAACGCTTCAAAAGAGGGAAAACGTGATGAGTTGGGGCAAAACCGGTCCCTGTTTCCCAGCAAAACATCACTCAGTCTTCCGCCACCAACTTCCACCGCCCCTTCCCACCCCCAGCGTTACCCTTCGGCCACTGGAGGCTTTTTCGGCCCCATTGGGCAGGAAAATTTGGGTTTTTCCCCAAAAAAACAGTCCAACTGGTGAGTATCACTCTCCACAGCAGTAGGAAGCTGCCACAGCCACGGCCAGCGAGCGACCACCGCGTCGGAATGTTGTGTGGAACGCGGGAGGCCGGCAACGGGCTGTGATGTCAGCAAAACCAGTGCTTTACTGGGACAGCACTTGGCATTTTTGGGCATTTCTGGCCAAAATGGGGTACCCTCCACCCAAAAACACGCTGTGGAGAAGGGGCCAAGTGACACTCATCCCCAACCCCGGTTCCCTCCTCCCGTTTTCCCAACATTAGTCCTCATTCCAATGGCTGAACGTGGATTTTTGCCTCATCCTCCATCAAAAAAAACAAAAATCCTGGATGTTCTGCCCAAAAAATCTAACACCACCACACTGGGCATAAAACTCATTCTACAGACCGTCCTTTAATCTTCCTTGCCCTCCTCCTCGTCACACACCACTCCATCCCCCACAAAATTTCCCTCTTCTCAGGGAAATCATCGCTCTGGAGATGGACCCTCCGGCTACCACTTCACCCCTGCGGCTGCCCCGGGCCAGAAGCCGGGGATTGAGCCATTTGGGGCTTTTCTAGAAGCAAAAGGAGCAAAGCGAAACCCCGGGGGCCATTTCCATCCCTCCTCCCCCAATCCCCAGGGAAAAATCCCCTCCTTCATCTGTTTTCAGCTTTTTTAGGAGGCAAAAGGAGAGCCGGGGCCTGGGGGCTCAAATCCTCGGCTCCCAGGAATGCCAGGTGGTAAAACCAGTCAGCAGAAGCCGAGCCCAGTAGGGAAACTGGGATGAGTGGGCAGCTGCGTCCCGGACATGCCCATGCTTTGGGTCCAACCACCACCTCTTTTTAATGATTGGATTCAATTTTGAACCCCAAACTCGTACCATAAAAAACAGGTGGTGGCTTTAGGAGGAGCTTCAAATGCTCTCTGTCAACGCCCGGGTTTCCACCGCGGTCATTGATCCCCCAGGAAGGGGGACAATGTTTGAATTTAGGAATTCTCTGGCAGAAAATGGCTCCAAACGGGTGGAGTTGCTCCATTTAATGGCAGCCGGCTGGATTCCTTTCCAGTTCTCCTGAGAACAGGAGCTGGGGAGAAGAAAGCCCCCGCCAGCTTTTGTGTGGCCAGAGAGAGAGCTCAAAGGAATAAAAGTCATTTCCCAAATCGTCTTGAAATCCTTCAAATCTCCTCCTCAAAGCCCAAGGATTTCCCCAGCTTTCCCATCCCCCTTGACACTTCCCACCTCCCCTTTTCTTTTCCTGCAGCTCCAGGTGATTAACGGGGGACGTATTTCCAATCAATTCCTCCCACGGCCCCTGCAACCTTTGCCAAAGTCTCACCAAAACAAAGGTGCCTGCCCTCGGGCATGGCATGGGACAGTGACAGCCTGATGGCACTGCTCACACCGCTGCACGGACCCACTCGCACACGCAAACCCGTGACCAACTGCCTGTACCTGCTGGCGGATCACCAACCCTTGGAGACACGTCCAGCTGTGTACGGAAAGGACGGGTCTGTGTCAGCCGGTCGGTCAGACCACACAGAGATGGCACAATCCCATCCAAAGGCGCCCCAAAGCCACCTCGGGGAGCTCTCCTTGGCTGGTCCACGGGGGCTGCCCAGCCAAGGAGATGTCCCTTAATTATATCGACTGGCAACTTCTATTATCATCAGAAGGTTGATCAGACTTGGTCCATCGACCCCAGCTCCAGCATCACCACCCCAACGGGCTCCAGTCTGTGAGACTCGCACAGGCTCAGCTGAGAAAATGATGGCTCCAAAGGAAATGTAGCTCCAGGAGACAGAGCTCCACGGCCTGAGCGCAGCACTAACCAGAAGCTTTACTGACTCAACCGCTGCTTTTCTACCCAAACGCTGCTCATCTCCAGGGAGAGAAAGCTGCTTTAGCCACTTCTCCTCCAAAGCCCTCACAGGGCTAAAGCCACACAGTCAGGAGCACCCCTCTGCACAGAGACACAGCCAGCACAAAGGAAACCCTTTGGGAAATCCATCGGGACACCCATTCCAGCAGAAAAGAGAATCCTTACCAGGCTGGTGGCAAAACTCCCCGCGTCTCTGGGCCAGGGGGATGTCACCAACGCGTCCGCACCTCTGAGGGTTGGGGTCCACCACAAGGCTGGTTTCCGTTCTGTCACATCCTCGGAGCTAAAACTGTCGGCAGGAGATGCCTCATCCTGGGACTCGGAACCACCCGGGCACCTGACCTGCAGAACACAAATACCTCTCAAGAGACCTTGATGTCCTGCATTAACACACCAGCCCGCTCTTGAGATCACACAACCACACAATGGTCACAGTTGGAAGGCGCCTTAAAGCCCCTCCAGTCCCACCCCCTGCCCTGGGCAGGGACACCTCCCACCACACCAGGCTGCTCCAAGACCCCTCCAACTTGGCCTGGAACCCCTCCAGGGATGGGGCAGCCACAGCTTCTCGGGGCAACCTGGGCCAGGCTCTCACCACCCCCCCAGCAAACCATTTCCTCCCCACATCTCATCTCAATCTCCCCTCTTCCAGTGGCAAACCCTTCCCCCTCCTCCCACGGCTCCCCTCCCTCATCCAGAGTCCCTCCCCAGCTTTCCTGGAGCCCCCCCCTTTAGGGACTGGAAGGGGCAGAAAGGTCTCCCCGGAGCCTTCCCTTCTCCAGCCTGAACCCCCCCAACTCTCTGTCCTCACAGCAGAGGGGCTCCAGCAGCCCTCACCCCCTCCCCTCCAGCACTTTTTGGGGGGTGCCTGCGCTCCCTGGCCCCGTGACAGCCCCCTCCAGTCACTGGGGTGGGAGGAGGGGGTGCCAGTGTTTTTTAGGTATTTTTTCTCTACAGTGCAGTATAAACGGCTCGGTCGGGGCTGGCGCTTCTCTGTGCACACCGTGGATTGGAAAGGAGGGGGACCCCAAAAAACGCACCCTCTCATACCCTAAAATCATTCCTTCTCCCACCCCCTCTAAAACCACCCATTCTCCCACCCTCCAACCCCAAAAATCCCTCTTCCAGACCCCATACCCTTAAAAAACACCCCTCTCCCAACCCTGCACCCCAAAAATCTCCTCCCATCACAAACTCCCCTTACCAGCTCCAAAAAACCCAACCCCTAACCCACCCTCTCCCAAACCCCCTCTCCCTAACACCCCCAAAACCACCCTCAACACCCCCCATCCCAAAAGCCCCTCTCCCACCCCAAACCCCAACTCACTTCTGACGCAGAAGTTCTTCCCTCTTCTGTCACCAGCTTCTTGATAGCCCCAAAAACCTCCTGTCATTCCCGGGGGTCAATAGGGTTAACGAGGGGCAGCACTAACAAGCCCCATCCCCCATTATGTTCTACCCTGGCTGCAGCCAGAGCCGGCAAAGAAATTTCCAGACAGCACCTGGAAAAGGGGGTGTCAATGTGGGGGAGAGGGCCACCAATGGGAAATGGGATATGGGGGGGGAAGGGGGTCTCGGGCGGGAGGCCTCACCATCTTTGGGTGAGTTGCCCTTCATGAAGATGAAGCTGAGGATGACCATGAGGAGCCCCAGCTTGGCCGTCTGGGTGTCCCTGGGGCCTGAGGGGGGACGGCAGAGGGGTATCACCCCCCTGAATAGGGAAGGGGAAGCTCTAACAGGGTCTGCCTGCCTCCCAAAATATGACCCCTCCCCTTCTGCCCATGCGCTCGTGCCAGCACCGCCCACCCTGGAAAACACCGCTGCCCATTGGCCCGCTCACTGCTCTCATCCCACCCACCGCCCCCTCTTCAAGCCGCCCATTGGGCCAGCGGCTGCACTCGCCCCGCCCCCTCTCTCCTGCGAGGGCTCCCCTCAGGTGGTGAAAAAGGCGGGAAAGGCGCCCCTGCCCCCTTTCCCCTCAGGGCCACAAAATGGCCGCGCCGCTTGGCTTGAACCGTTAAAAACAAGATAAAAACTCCCCCAAACCACCCCAAATAGCCAGTTTTACCAAAAGAAGGGATTTAAAGCACTTGTGCTGACCCCGCCCCTCGCAAGGCACCACCAGAGCCCTTCCCTTCCAGGGAGTGACAGGAGGTTTTTGGGGCTATCAAGAAGCTGGTGATGGAAGAGCTTGTGAGGCAGAAGTGAGTTGGGGTTTGGGGTGGGAGAGGGTCTTTTGGGATGGGGGGTGTTGAGGGTGGGTTAGTGGGGGTTTGGGAGAAGGGTTTGGGAGAGTGGGGGTTTGGGTTTGGTTTTTTTAAGCTGGTAAGGGGAGTTTGTGATGGGAGGGGATTTGGGGGTGCAGGGTTGGGAGGAGGGGTGTTCTTTGGGGGTGGGGGGTTTGGGAGAGGGTTTTTTGGTGGGGGTGGGAGAATGTGGGGGGTTTTGGGGCTGTCTGGGTTGGGAGAGAAGGGAGTTTGGGGTGGGAGAGGGTTTTTTGGGGGATGGAGGAGTTGGGAGAGGGGTCTTTTTGGGTGAGGAAGTGTGTTTTGGGGTGGGGGGTGAGAGAATTGGTGGGTTTTGGGGTGTGGGGGGTTGGGAAAACGGGTGTTTTTGTGGTGCCGCCCCCTTCCCAGTCCCTGGTGCGCACAGAGCAGCACCCGCCCCGTCCGGGCCGTTTATACTGCACTGCAGAGAAAAAACAGCTGAAAACCACTGATAAACACACCTCCCCCCCACACACACACCCCCACACACCCAAACCAAGTGAATGGAGGGGTCTGTCATGGGCCGAGGGGGTGCAGGTACCCCCCAAAAGGTGCTGGAGGGGAGGGGGTCACCACCTCACACACACCCCCTTCTCATCCCCCTCGTAGGTACCTGGAGATCCCCCCCATCACCCTGTTGGACCCCCCTGGAAGCCCCCAAAATTAATGCCCCCCACCCCCAATAATGCTTGGGGACGGTGACCAGGGCTTTGGCAAGGGGGGCGGCTGATGTCAATGTTCTACGGGGCAAAATGGGGTTCTGGGGGAGGTTCCCCAAAATCTACCACCCCCCCAATTTCAGGGGGGTTTAATGAGATCTGTCCCCTCTTTTGGGGGTGTTTTGGGGGGCTCCTCCCTTACCTGTGGCCGCTCGCGGTGGGTGTTCACTGCCTCCCCCTCGTACCCTGGTTCCCCGGGAGGCAACAGCGTTTGGGGGGGCCAGCCCCCTTTTTGGGGGTGGTGTCCCTGTTTTGGGGGGCACACCCGGGGAGGGGACAGTCCCCTTTTTGGGAAGGTTGTCCCCTTTTTTGGGGTCAGACAGGGTGGGCACTGCCATGGGGTGGGGCAACCCCTGGCCACGCCCTCCCTTGAAATGATGGGGGCTGCTGGGGCTGTGTCTTGGCCCTGTTAGCCCCACCCCTTTGTGGGTGTGGTCTTCTCATTTAGCCCCACCCCTTTGTGGGTGTGGCCTCCCCCCAGCTCTAGTGGGCGGGGCTCACTGCCTTAGCCCTGCCTCTTGCAGGAGGCCCTGTGGGCGTGGCTTGTTTCCCCTGGCTCCACCCCTTTGTGTCTCTGTCTCACCTGGGGGTGTGGCTTCCTCCCTTAGCCACGCCCCTTCCCTTCAGCTCCACCCCTTCTCCCTTAGCCACGCCCCTCTGTCCCTGCCTGTAGTAGCCCTTGGGGGTGTGGCTTGTTCCCTTAGCACCGCCCCCCAGGGTGTTCCCTATGGGTGTGACCTCCCTTGGCCCCACCCCTTCCCTGTGGCTCCGCCCCTGCCCATGGCCCAGCCCCTCCCTTGTGTGAGTGGTGGGTGTGGCCTCCCTTGGCCCCACCCCCTTTTCCTACCCCCACCCTTGTAGGGGTGACTCCCACTGGTGGGCGTGGCCTTGTCCTTTAGCTCCACCTCCTCCCTGAGTCTGTGGGCGTGGCCTCCCAGAGCCCCACCCCCTTCCCCCTAGCCCTGCCCTTCCCTGGGGTGACCCTGGTGGGTGTGGTCTCCTTAGCCCCACCCCCTTTCCCTTAGCCCCACCCCTTCCTGACCTGCCAGGTGGGTGTGGCCTCAGCCCTGCCCCTGTGCTTGCCCCTCCCACCCTCCTCCTTGTACCCCCCGCCCCCAGCCTGTCCCTGCTTGGTCCCACCTCACAGACATGTCCTGCCCCCCCTGCTGTCCCCGAGGGAGACCCCCGTGTCCCCCTCGATGCGAGTTGAGCTTCACTTGCTGGGCGAGGTTGTCTGCACCGATTTTTTTTGGGGGGTGGGCACGATTTTTGGGGGACCCCCCCACTTCAAGGTTCTCCCCTCGGTGTCGCTTCTGCCCCCCCAGGGTCTCACCTTGATGTTCCCTTCAATGATGGCAGGGTCGACGCAGATGGATTCCACGCAAAGAACCTGGATGGGGGGAAAACGGGGGTCACCGATGCCCCCCCGCCCCCTCTTCTGTGATCACCTCCAAAGCAGCCCCCCCCCCCCCGTGCTGTGATCACCCCCAAAGCAGTGTCACCCCCCTGTGCTGTGAAAACCTGTCCCCTTGGGTGTGGGAGCAATCTCCGGCCCTTGAGTGCTGTGACCCTTGGGTGCTCCTTTTGAGCCTGGCCCTGGGGAGAGGGAGAAAGGTGGTTTTGAGGATGAAGTTGCCAAGAGGAAACCAAGCCAGGAGGATGAAACCACCAACGCCGTTTGCAGCTTAACGTCGCCAGGAGACGTTTCCTTCACTCGACGTCTTTCGTTCTATTTCTTGTGGCTTCATTTTTAAAAACTATTTTCAAACTTTCCCTCACAGCAGGGCCAACAACCTTCATAAAGCGAGTTTTGGGGTTTTGCACAGAGCTCAGGGCCCCAAAGCGCTCCCTGCGCTGGACTGTCCCTGTCACCTCGACCTCCTGTCACCGAGAGAGTCCCACCGGGAGGTGCTGGTGGCAGAAGAGGGTAAAAACCTTCCGTGAAACACCCAGTTCCTCCAGAAACCACGTTTCTGAGCAAGAGTGCCGAGGAAGGCGCTCTGTTCCGAGGAATGACTGTGTTTGTCCTGTCGTTGTCCCCCCGTCCCCTGCCCCATGGGGTCTCCTTTCCCCCGTGCTGGTCAGGCCCTGTTTCTTCCTGGGCTTTGAGGAACGTTATCCCTGAAGATGCAGGAGAGACTGAGCCCCTTTTGCCTCTGGGACGGTCCCAGCAGCTCCTCAGCGAGGTGGGATCAGCTCTCCCGCAGTCCTGTGTGATGAGTGTGCCAGTTGTCCTGCTTCTCCACCCTCTGCCCAGAGCCAGAGGGACATGGGCAGGATGGAGGTGGCTCCTGTGACCCCCCTGAAGTCCCACCAGGCCAAGTGCAAGGTGCTGCCCCTGGGTCAGAGCAATGCCGGGTACAAATCCAGGCTGGGTGGAGAATGGCTGGAGAGCAGCCCTGAGGAGAAGGGCTTGGGGGTGTTGGTGGGTGAGAAGCTCCACAGGAACCAACAATGTGGAGTGTGGGCCAGAGGAGGCCACGGAGATGCTGGGAGGGCTGGAGCCCCTCTGCTGTCAGGACAGGCTGAGAGAGTTGGGGGGGTTCAGGCTGGAGAAGGGAAGGCTCCGGGGAGACCTTTCTGCCCCTTCCAGTCCCTAAAGGGGGGGGCTCCAGGAAAGCTGGGGAGGGACTCTGGATGAGGGAGGGGAGCCGTGGGAGGAGGGGGAAGGGTTTGCCACTGGAAGAGGGGAGATTGAGATGAGATGTGGGGAGGAAATGGTTTGCTGGGGGGGATGGTGAGAGCCTGGCCCAGGTTTCCTCGAGAAGCTGTGGCTGCCCCATCCCTGGAGGGGTTCCAGGCCAAGTTGGAGGGGTCTTGGAGCAGCCTGGTGTAGTGGGAGGTGTCCCTGCCCAGGGCAGGGGGTGGCACTGGAGGGGCTTTAAGGTGCCTTCCAACTGTGACCATTGTGTGGTTGTGTGATCTCAAGAGCGGGCTGGTGTGTTAATGCAGGACATCAAGGTCTCTTGAGAGGTACTTGTGTTCTGCAGGTCAGGTGCCCGGGTGGTTCCGAGTCCCCGGATGAGGCAGCTCCTGCCGACAGTTTTAGCTCTGAGGATGTGACAGAACGGAAACCAGCCTTGTGGTGGACCCCAACCCTCAGAGGTGTGGACGCGTTGGTGACATCCCCCTGGCCCAGAGACGCGGGGAGTTTTGCCACCAGCCTGGTAAGGATTCTCTTTTCTGCTGGAATGGGTGTCCCGATGGATTTCCCAAAGGGTTTCCTTTGTGCTGGCTGTGTCTCTGTGCAGAGGGGTGCTCCTGACTGTGTGGCTTTAGCCCTGTGAGGGCTTTGGAGGAGAAGTGGCTAAAGCAGCTTTCTCTCCCTGGAGATGAGCAGCGTTTGGGTAGAAAAGCAGCGGTTGAGTCAGTAAAGCTTCTGGTTAGTGCTGCGCTCAGGCCGTGGAGCTCTGTCTCCTGGAGCTACATTTCCTTTGGAGCCATCATTTTCTCAGCTGAGCCTGTGCGAGTCTCACAGACTGGAGCCCGTTGGGGTGGTGACGCTGGAGCTGGGGTCGATGGACCAAGTCTGATCAACCTTCTGATGATAATAGAAGTTGCCAGTCGATATAATTAAGGGACATCTCCTTGGCTGGGCAGCCCCCATGGACCAGCAAAGTTTGGATGTCTTTGACTTGGCTGATGGCAGAAAACCCCCCCTGCCCTTGTTTGTGCCCAGAAACTGTGGCTGGAGGCAGCAGGAGATGGAAATTGTCCCTCAAAAGCCCGAGATGCTTTTGGGGGGGGTTTGCCCAAAACGAGGAAGCGAGGGGTTTCGTCGCCCAATGTCACAGAGGGGGTTGTGATGTCATAGAGGAAGGGTTGTGATGTCATAGAGGAGCGTTGTGATGTCATATAGTGGGGTTTTGATGTCATAGAGAGGGTTATGATGTCATAGAGTGGCGTGATGTCATAGAGGTGGTTATGATGTCATAGAGTGGGGTTGAGATGTCACAGAGTGGTTTCTGACGTCATAGAGTGGGGTTGAGATGTCATAGAGTGGGGTTGTGACGTCATAGAGGGAGGGTATTGATGTCATAGAGTGGGGTTGTGACGTCATAGAGTGGGGTTGTGACGTCATGGAGTGGGTTTGTGAGATCATAGACGGGGTTGTGACGTCATAGAGGGGGTTGTGATATTATAGAGTGGGTTTGTTGTGTCATAGAGGGGGTTATGACATCATAGAGTGGGGTTGTGAGATCATAGACGGGGTTCTGATGTCACAGAATCGGGTTCTGATGTCACAGAGTCGGGTTGTGATGTCTTAGAGTGGGGATGTGACGTCAAAGAGGCGGTTGTGACGTCATCGGGGATTGTGATGTCATAGACTGGGGTTGTTATGTCATATGTTTCTATGAAGCTGGGTCTAATGGATTTCTAGAGGAAATTTTCTAGAGGAAATCTAGAGGTTTTTTGGCTGTTTAGACTTTACCTGGGCTGATAAACCACGTGAAATCCATGGCCAAAAAATCTTATTTTTCTGCCTTTTTGAGCCATTTCAAGTTATTTTGTCCCTGGTTTGCAGGCCGTCTGCCACCAGAAGAAGAGGCCACGTGCAACCCCAGAAGACAAGCCCACACCGGGGCGTCACCACCCGCAGCCCCACGGCGCCTGCGGCTCCTCCGGGGATGCCGGGACCTCCCTGTGCTGGGACTTGCCCTGAGGTGAGTGCGGAAGGTCAGCCCTCCCTTTTTCTTCCCCAAATGCCTCCTTTGGGTTCAGAAAAGCACCCGGGGGGGCAGGGGGGGGGCGGGTGCAGAAGGGAAGGGCAGCTGGAGGATTGCCCTTGCCCAGGTGCCTCTTGGTGGTTTTATTTGACTTTCAACCCCCAACATTCTGTCTTTTTGGAGTCAGGGAGACCTTCCCCGGAGCCGTGAGGTTCAGAGCGGCCCCTCCTTGTGCAAAAGCCTCAGGTTTCCCCTTTTTGCCCAGGACAAACTCAAGTTCCATTGAGTTTTGTGGCCCGAGGCTTGCACACTCCAGTCCCTCACAGCCAGCAAAATGCCTCCAGTTTTAATTTGACCTCATTTGAAGTGATCGCCCAATTAATTCTCCTAATTTAACCCCCACCGATCCATCTTCTTTAACTACCAGCATCCAGACCGGTGTCGTTTCTATGAAGCTGGGTCTAATGGATTTCTAGAGGAAGGACTTACAAATCCCTTTTTCCTTTATTCTGCTGCCTTGTCCCTAAGGGCAGTTTCCCCCGGGGTCCTATTTCCTAACTCCTTGAAGAGCTGGAAGTTTGCTTTCTTAAAATGTGGCGTCCTAACTGTGCTTCTCGTGGGCTTCCAACTTGTGAAGAGAGTGAAGTGCACTAGAGCATGATGACTGCAGCCCATGGACTAGGGGATTGGGGGATGGAAAGGGCCCCCGGGGTTTCGCTTTGCTCCTTTTGCTTCTAGAAAAGCCCCAACTGGCTCAATCCCCACCTTCTGGCCCGGGGCAGCTGCAGGGGTGAAGTGGTAGCCGGAGGGTCCATCTCCAGAGCCATGATTTCCCTGAGAAGGGGGAAATTTTGTGGGGGATGGAGTGGTGTGTGAGGAGGAGGAGGAGGGCAAGGAAGGCTAAAGGAGGGTCTTGGCGGAAAGATTTTTATCCCCAGCGTGGTTTTGTCAGATTTTTTAGGCAGAACATCCAGGATTTTGGGGTTTTTTTGATGGAGGATGAGGCAAAAATCCACGTTGAGCCGTGGGAATGAGGGCGACCCCTGGGAAAACGGGAGGAGGGAAGTGGGGGTGGGGGTGGGTGTCGCTCGGCCCCTTCTCCACAGCGTGTTTTTGGGTGGAGGGTGCCCCATATGGGCCAGAAGCCCCCCCAAACGCCCAGTGCTGTCCCAGTAAAGCACTGGTTTTGCTGACGTCCCAGGCCGTTGCCGGCCTCCCGCGTTCCACACAACATTCCAAGGCGGCGGTCGCTCGCTGGCCGTGGCTGTGGCAGCTTCCTACCGCTGTGGAGAGTGACATTCAGCAGTTGGATTGTTTTTTTGGGGAAACCCCCAAATTGTCCTGCCCGATGGGGCCCAAAAAGCCTCCAGTGGCCGAAGGGTAACGCTGGGGGTGGGAAGGGGCGGTGGAAGTTGGTGGCGGAAGACTGAGTGATGTTTTGCTGGGAAATAGGGACCGGTTTTGCCCCACCTCACCACGTTTTCCCTCTTTTTTAGCGTTTGTTGCGCCGTATCCATTCCCGACGTGCCTTCCTCCCTCTCCTCTTCCTCCCCCTTTCAGCCGCATCAATGTCGGGGAGCAGTTGCAGGCGGAGCTGCCTGCCCTGCGGGACAGATCCCTCTTGGAAGAGGAGGACGAAGGAGCCTCCCTGGTTTGGAAGCCCTGGGGTGACGTGGAAAGCAAGCCCGAGCCGCAGGAGAAAGGTTTCTCTTCAGGCTTTTCTTGTGGGAAAGGGGCAAATTCCCCCTTTTCAGAGTTACTTGATAGGGCGTTTGGGTTCTCTCCCGTCTTGTCTTGGCCGCGTAGCGTTGGAGGGAAGGAGATGGCTCGTTTTTGGGAGGAAAGTGGCTAGATAAGAGCCGCTGGTGCTCTCGGGAGCATCTTCCATGAGAAAGGGGGGGTTTTGGCGGTCCCAGCTCATCTGCAGCCAGGGAGGAGTTTCTCTCTGGAGATCCCGCTCCCAAAGCTCTTGAAAGAGCCTTTTTTTTGTCCATCAGAAGACTTTTGGCCTCATCCAGAAGGAGGTAAAGCCGTTGGAGCGGGGCGGAGCTGGTTAGCGGGGAGGCTTTTAACCCAGTGACGCGTGGAAACAAACCTTACAACTCGCAGAGAGTTATAAAGCAGGTGTGTTTATTGCGGCGCCGGGTGCAAGGGGGATTTCTCCTCCAAACTTGCACACCGGTTTGTGAAACAAGCGTCTATTTATGGTGAAAAGCGTACATATTCATTAAGGTGGGCTGGGTTATTCTAATTAATTCTAAGAAAAGGCGTTACTATTCTAATTATTTCTAAGAACTCATTATCATAAATCTCCTCCCCTTGCCGCATGCGCACTGCCGCCTGGTGGTCGTGGGCCGGGGTCTTCTGGAGGAAGGCTCGCAGTCTTCTTCACCGGGTACCTTCACCTTTGTCCCAGAAAGTTTGGGTTGGCCGGATCCCAAACCGCAAAACTAGTCCCGACCAGATGGACACCTTTCCCAGACAGTTGGGTCCCTCCTTAGCATGCAGGCTGCTCCCGCTATCTTATACACAAGGCCATTTCTTTATCTTGGAATGCTGGGCTCCGAGCTTTGTTCTTTCCCAGGCTGTACTAAATTCACACTAACAACCTTTAACCATTCGTTTTCTGAATCAAGTCCCCCCTTTTCTTTCACCTTTGTAAATTCTTTTACAATTGCCTGTAACACACTCTCCCTCTCCATCTGATTTCTAAAATACTTCCCTGATTCCACCCGTTCACGGAGCTGGTGCTTCTTCCATTGAATGTATTCGTCTTTGGCCCCCCTGGTACAACACATAAGACATCTAATTAATGCACACACTAAAGTTCCTAACATAAGTATTGCTACTAGAAGGATAAACAGTCGCTTAAGCCAAGCCAAGTTAGGTAACCACGAGGTTAACTTTTCCCAAAGGTCGGAAAACCCGAATGTGGTGTCATCTTGCGCAGTCAGATGCAAAATCTGAGTTTTAGCTATGAGATTTTGTAAGTCTTTCTCTATTCTTCCGTTTTGGTTTACATATGAGCAACAGCTTTGATTAATCACTGCACATAAGCCTCCCTCTTTCCAAGTTAATAAGTCTAATGCCATTCTGTTTTGTCCCACCACATTTGCTAATGACTGGACTTCTTGTTGAAGTGCCCGTATAGCATCGATTGTAGATTTCTCAAGCACTTCTATAGTGGCCGATATGTTTACAATTGCTTTCTCCAATTCACTGACGCCCAGGAACGGTATAAGCCACCTTACAAAGCTATGGAATCTTGTTCCCCTCGTCACTAGAGGGTTTTCTACTCCCCGAATTCTCCTCCAAGGTGTTCTCAACATACCTGAGGGGATTTCAGACTGATTAAACACCGTATCCTGGCTAGTTAGATAGCCTATCGTGCAAGTTCCCTTCCATCCTGCGGGCAGCTGTTTTCTGCTATATCCATCTCCACACAACCACCAATACCCTTGAGGTAACTTACAGGGTCCCATAGTTGCTGTCAAATTTGCACCTAAAAACTTTCCTGCCTGATACCATCCATACTCCCACGAATATCCTTCTCCTTCAGAAACACCACTACTTTTATATGCAACTAGTTGGGTTTTGTCGCAAAAGTCAATATACGTTGCCTTTATCCCTGTTAGATCCCAATTCCCCACATCAACAGTTGTCTTATTAATCCAGAACTTGCTCCATCCCCAGGCTATTGTCTTATTCACCGGCCCCCTGTGTCTATATTCCCCGTGTTCCCAGGTACAATTGTTACTGCTAATTAATACCACAAGCTCTTCTTTCAATAGTTGTAAATCAAATCTGGGTCCTAAGGGGTAGACATTATCATCGTATTCACAATATCCATTCAACTCATTTCCCCCTTTTGCCCCAAATTTGGGCCAGGTTCCGTTGGCATAGTTCCAATTGCTTGCTGCCACCCCATATAGAGGTAATTTCATTTCTCCTTTAGGTAAGGTGGTACATACCCAACAATCTGACAGATTAGTAGCTTTTACCAATGTTTCCAGACTTCGTGTATTTGTATTCATATCCCATGTCCCTCCCCCCGAAATACAAAGTCCCGGCATGTTGACGACTATCAAGGTTACTGATGTCCATCTTTTCGTTGGAGGCGAAGCTTCAGGGGTCCGGTCTGCGTTGATGTCCATTGGGGTTCCAGAGCTCTCTTGACGCGAGTCCAATGGATCCAAGCGGCTTGTTCCTTAATCTTTATGGCTGTGTGAGTGGTCAGCAGTACCTGGAAGGGACCTTCCCACTTTGGCCTCAGTGGTGAATCTGTAAAAGACTTAACATATACATAATCTCCAGGTTCGATCTCGTGTACTGGTCCATCCAGCCCACGAGCTCTTGTTCCCAGAACCAGTTTTTCTACCTCTCGGAGCTGTTTTTGTAAATTTATCAGGTAATCTGTCAATATTTCATTCCCCAACTCTGTGGATATCCCATCCTGTACACTATATGGTCTCCCATACAGTATTTCAAAGGGGCTCAATCCTTCTTTGGTTCTGGGTTTTGTTCTTATCCTGAGAAGGGCTAATGGTAATGACTGAGGCCAGGCCAAGTTAGCCTCCTGGCCTAATTTCAGAATCTGCGTTTTGATCAAGTGATTCATCTTTTCTACCTGACCACTTGATCGTGGGTTGTATGGGGTGTGAAGTTGCCAGTCTATACCAAATAATCTGCTTACTTTTGAAACAACCCTTGCAGTGAAATGAGATCCTCGGTCCGAGGAAATTACTGCGGGAACCCCAAATCTCGGTATAATTTCATGCAACAATGCTTTGACCACTTCTCTTGTTTTATTGGTTCGGCAGGGAAATGCCTCTGGCCATCCTGAAAAGGTATCAGTTAGCACCAATAGGTATCGAAACCCCCCTTTTCTTGGAAGTTCTGAAAAATCAATTTGCCATTGTTGTCCCGGATAGTTTCCCTTCCCTATCTGGCCAAATTGGACTCTGGGGCCTGTCCTAGGGTTGTTCTGTAAACATACCTCACGCTGCTGAGTGACTTGTTTGACAGTGGCATATAGATTCCGAGCACATATTAGCCTATTCAGGTATCTGTAAAGTGCCTCTGTTCCCCAATGGGATTTTCTATGTTCTGCCATGACTACAGCCCATAGTAACGAGAAAGGCACTATTATTTTTCCCTGTGGGGTTTTGGCCCATTTCCCTTCAATTTTCCCATTTAAGTCTTTGATCAATTTGTGATCATCCCTAGAATATTTAGGTTCGTCGTCAATTTTTATCTTACCACCTGGGACCAAGGATTGTATTTCTGCATTACCCATTTCTGCTGCCCTTTTGGCTTCTTGGTCCGCCAGTGCGTTGCCCAGTTCCATAGCGGTGTTCCCTTTTTGGTGGGCTTTGCAGTGCATGATAGCCACTTTGGCAGGCAGTAATACTGCATCTAAGAGCTTGAGAATTTCTTCAGCATGTTTGATGTGTTTCCCTTGTGTAGATAAGAGTCCTCTTTCTCTCCAGTCCGCCCCGTGAGCATGCACCACCCCAAAAGCATATTTAGAGTCTGTCCAGATATTTATCCGTTTTCCTTTGGCCAATTCCAGCGCTCGGGTTAGTGCTATTATCTCAGCCTTTTGGGCTGATGTATTTGGGGCCAGGGCCTTGGATTCTATTACCTTCTCTGTGGTGGTTACCGCATAGCCAGCTTTGCGTATCCCCTGTTGAATGAAGCTGCTCCCGTCGGTGAACCAGGAATCCTCTGCATCCTCCAATGGTTCTTCTTTCAGGTCTGGTCGGCTGGAGTACACAGCCTCGATTGTTTCCAAGCAGTCATGGGTCACTGATTCTCCTTCGGTTCCGCTGAGGAAAGAGGCTGGATTGACAACATTAGTTACTGTTATTTCTACATCATCTTGCTCTATCAGGATAGCCTGGTACTTAAGAAACCTCTGAGGTGAAAGCCAATGCCCCCCTTTTACTTCCAGTACTGCTGAGACGGTATGTGAAACCATAACTGTGATTTTCTGGCCTAGGGTGAATTTACGGGCCTCTTGGATGTTTATTACCACTGCTGCCACCGCTCGGAGACAGCTAGGCCACCCTTTACTTACTCCGTCGAGCTGTTTGGAGAAGTATGCCACCGCCCTTCGATAGGGTCCCAGATTCTGAGCTAGGACTCCTAAGGCCATTCCTTGCTTCTCATAGGAAAACAACCAGAAAGGTTTAGTAGTGTCAGGTAATCCCAGGGCAGGTGCTTCCATTAACCTCTTTTTTAACTGATGGAAGGCTCTGTCTGCTTCCTTATTCCACACAATATTCTTTGAGTCAGATTTTAATAACTCGTATAGAGGTTTTACCAAGAGTCCGTAGTTATATATCCAGAGACGACACTATCCTGTCATTCCTAGAAAGGTCCGAAGTTCCTTAGGCATCTGTGGTCAAGGTGTCTGGCAAATGGCCTCATATCCCAGATAGCCCAGCAGCAAGTGACCTATCTGTGCCTTCTGTGGGGAAACTTTATAGCCATTAAGTCCAAGAAAATTTAGCAGGCTCACAGTCCATTTTATGCATGTTTCTCTGGTGTCAGTGGCGAGTAACATATCGTCCACATACTGCAAAACCACTCCTGTCCCAAGCGGGCGTTTCCACTGCTCCAAATCTTTAGCTAGCTGATTTCCAAAAAGTGTTGGGCTATTTTTAAAGCCCTGTGGTAGCACAGTCCATGTAAGCTGTGTTTTCCTCCCAGATTCTGGGTTTTCCCATTCGAATGCAAATAAAAGCTGGCTCTCTGGGCTCAAAGGCACGCAGAAAAAGGCATCCTTTAGGTCCAAAATGGTAAACCATGCCAATTCAGGTACCAGTTTAGTTAGAAGAGTGTATGGATTTGCTACCACCGGATGTAAATCCTCAACAATTCTGTTGATAGCTCTGAGGTCCTGCACTATGCGATAGCTACCATCCGGCTTCTTAACAGGTAATATTGGAGTGTTATACTCTGATTCACATTCTTTCAGCAGCCCATACTCGATAAACCGGTCTATAGTTGGTCAGATCCCCTCCCTGTCCTCTATCCTAAGGGGATACTGTTTGACTCTCACCGGTCGTGCTCCTTGTTGAGGCTTTATCACTATTGGGGAGGCATTTTTTTGCTCTCCTCGGCACTCCCGAGGCCCATACCCCCGGATAAATTTGGGCTTTAATCTCCTCAGGCACTCCTGTAGAAATGGGAGTTCCTATTAGGGCCAAACTTAGTATTTCAATTAGTCGATCTTCCCTTATCCGGAGTTCCATTTTCCCTTTTTTGAATTTAATTTCTGCTCCCAATTGTTCTAATAAATCTCGCCCTAGCAGGGGTTTCGGGGAATTTGGCAGATATAAAAATTTGTGTATCCCCAATTGTTTTCCCAATTTGAACTTAAGAGGTTTGAGAAAATATGCCTTCTCACTCTGGCCAGTGGCTCCTGTTACTGTTATAAAATCAGTATCAAGAGGGGTCAGAGCTTGATTTAAAACCGAATACGTTGCTCCTGTATCCACCAAAAATTTTATTTCTTGTTGCTTTTTCCCTAGCCTTAGGGTAACCAGTGGATCCGCTAGGGTAGATTCCCCCGGTCCCCGTCAATCTTCTTTAAAATGGGCCTGAATTTTCTCTTTTTGTCTTTTTGGACACTCATTCTTCCAGTGCCCCCTCTGCTTACACCATGCGCATTGATCTCTTTCTAATGGTTTCCTAAAGTTCCCAGTTTTTATTTCCCCCCCGCCATGTATTGCTGCCACCAGTGCCCGTCGGTCCCTTCTCCTATCCTCCTCCTCTCGGTTGTTAAATACTCTCCATGCCTCATCTAACAGAGTCTCTAGATTCCTGCTGTCAGTTGTTCTCAGTTTTTGCAGCTTCCTCCGGATATCATTAGCAGACTGTCCTAAAAAGAGAGACACTAACTGCTGGATTCCTATCTCTGATCCAGGGTCCAAGGGGGTGTAGCGTCTCATTGCATCTCGTAATTTATCCAAAAACTCCGAGGGACTCTCCTTCGGCCCTTGTCTTACAGCATACAGCATCGACCAGTTAATAGCTTTCGGGATAGCCCTCTCCATCCCCCTTATAATCCAATCTCTATAACTTTGTAGTGCTTCTGAGTGAATGCTCCTATTTGGGTCCCAATGAGGGTCCTGCAAGGGGAAGTACTCTTTAATGTCTCTTCCTGAATCTTTCAGGTGGTCCGTGGCTGTATCTTGAGCAGCTTTCAAAACCAGTTGTTTCTCGGTTTCTGTCAGGTGATCTAATAATAACTGGACATCACTCCAGTCAGGATTGTGCTGCTTTACCAGAAACTGAAAATGTTTAGTAACCCCTACGGGATCATTCCGATAATTCTTTGCCACGCTTTTCCAGGTTTCTAAATCAAATGAGGAAAAAGGGACTTTTATCAATACAGGTAGTCCTTCCGGACCCACAGCTTCCCTTAAGGGTGCTTGAATCACTATTCGCTCTGTTCCCTTCCGAGTACGGGACGATACCGGGCTGTCAGGTGAGGGTTTGGAATCAGTTTCAGTTTCTCCGTCTCCTTGGGAAGCCTTTACCCCCCCCCAACGGTCTCCTATTGCCTTAACCGGTGGTAAGTAAGTTTCAAGAAAATCGTCTTCTTTAGAATCCCGAATCTTTTCAGGCTTTGTGCATCTCTGCCCTATGCTACAGGCCGAACAACATCTTTTTATATTGGTTTTCATTTCTTCCCTTTTTTCTTTCTCTAAGGCTAATACCATCGGGTCTTGTGGAGGTAACAGCCCGCAGTCCCGTTGGTACTCTGGGTGGTTCCAAAGGGTGAAAAACATGTCCGCATATATGACTTCATCCCACTTTCCTTCCCTTCTAAGGAACAGCATTAATTGTAATATAGTGTTGTAATTAAGAGTCCCGTTAAAGGGCCATTTCTCTTGATCATCTAACTTGTAAAGGGGCCACCACTGATTACAGTATTTAATTAAGGTTTTCTTGTTCACGCTGCCACCTGATGAGCCTCCGATCTCCTTCCAGTGTGCTAAAATACACCCTAGGGGACTCCTTTTCAGTATCTCACTTCCTTGATTATTGCCCATTTTATGTCCTCCTTACCCCCTTAGTTCAGAGGTGACCCTGATCTCCGTGTGTCACTTGGGTGTTACCCCTGTTCCCCTCCCGGGAAACGGTACAGCTATATCCCTGCCGCTACCTTTATCTCCAGGGGTAGGCTATGTCTCCACAGATTACTTGTTCCAACTCTCCCGCCCGCTCGATCTTCTCCCACTCAGTCCAGCTACCACACTGTGAACACCAAAAATCGTCCTCCTGATCTACCCAAGCCTCTGTATTACAAGCAAAGCACTTTAAGACAAAAATAGGATCACAAACGTTATCTGAATGTCCAGGACAATGCCACGCAATATTCTCAGTGTTAGGTTCACAGTCTGTCATACGCTTCGTTCGTCTCCGGCCGCTCTCCTCGCGGAGAACACGGAACCGCGGATCGGAACTCCGCACTCGCTCCGCAGCAGTGCCGCGTCTCAATCACTCATTTCACTCATACAACAATTTCCACCTTATGTCAGACAATAACACGATAGCGGTAATAGCGGTAATAGCGGTACCTTATGACAAATACAACAAGTAGCCAGCAGTATTGCAATTCTACATACTAACACAAAAACCCGAAACCGAGGGATCCCACACCAACCATTAGCCCAAGCTTGAGCATACCCCGGGGCGAGTACACCGACTCTTTACCACGCGTAGGACGTCTCCTCACGACTTACAGGTCCCCCCCTTAAGAAACCCTGAACATACCTGGTCCGCAGGAGATGGTCCTTGTCTGTCCCCGCGGTGATCTGGATGAGTTGGGGAGTCCTTCCGAGAAATCTTGGGGCGCCCAGAGGAGTCCCGTCCTCAGCAGGTCCCGCAGCCGGACAGAGAGGGTCCCATCTGGAGTGCCAAATTGACGCGCGGAAACAAACCTTACAACTCGCAGAGAGTTATAAAGCAGGTCTGTTTATTGCGGCGCCGGGTGCAAGGGGGATTTCTCCTCCAAACTTGCACACCGGTTTGTGAAACAAGCGTCTATTTATGGTGAAAAGCGTACATATTCATTAAGGTGGGCTGGGTTATTATAATTAATTCTAAGAAAAGGCGTTACTATTCTAATTATTTCTAAGAACTCATTATCATAAATCTCCTCCCCTTGCCGCATGCGCACTGCCGCCTGGTGGTCGTGGGCCGGGGTCTTCTGGAGGAAGGCTCGCAGTCTTCTTCACCGGGTACCTTCACCTTTGTCCCAGAAAGTTTGGGTTGGCCGGATCCCAAACCGCAAAACTAGTCCCGACCGGATGGACACCTTTCCCAGACAGTTGGGTCCCTCCTTAGCATGCAGGCTGCTCCCGCTATCTTATACACAAGGCCATTTCTTTATCTTGGAATGCTGGGCTCCGAGCTTTGTTCTTTCCCAGGCTGTATTACATCCGCACTAACAACCTGTAACCGTTCGTTTTCTGAATCACAACCCCCTCTATGACGTCACAACCCCACTCTATGACATCACAAACCACTCTGTGACATCACAAACCCCACTATGACACCACAACCACACTCTATGATGTCACAACCACACTCTATGACGTCATAACCCGACTCTGTGAAATCACAACGCCCTTCTATGACGTCACAACCCTACCTCTATGAAAACACAACCCCACTCTATGACATCATAACCCCTCTATGACATCACAATCCCACTCTATGACGTCACAACCCGACTCTGTGACATCAGAAACCCCTCTATGATGTCACAAACCCCACTATGACGTGACAACTGACTCTATGACGTCACAACCCAACTCTGTGAAATCACAACGTCCCTCTATGACGTCACAACCCTACCTCTATGACACCACAACCCCACTCTATGACATCACAAACCACTCTGTGACATCACAAACCCCACTATGACACCACAACCACACTCTATGATGTCACAACCACACTCTATGACATCATAACCCGACTCTGTGAAATCACAACGCCCTTCTATGACGTCACAACCCTACCTCTATGAAAACACAACCCCACTCTATGACATCATAACCCCTCTATGACATCACAATCCCACTCTATGACGTCACAACCCGACTCTGTGACATCAGAAACCCCTCTATGATGTCACAAACCCCACTATGACGTGACAACTGACTCTATGACGTCACAACCCAACTCTGTGAAATCACAACGTCCCTCTATGACGTCACAACCCTACCTCTATGACACCACAACCCCACTCTATGACATCACAACCCAACTCTGTGACATCACAACCCCACTCTATGACGTCACAAACCACTCTGTGACATCACAATCCGGCTCTATGACGTCACAACCGCACTCTATGACGTCACAGCCCCATCTATGATGTCACAACCCTACCTCTCTGACACCACAACCCTACTCTATGATATCACAACCCTACCTCTATGACATCACAAACCCCACTATGACATCACAACCACACTCTGTGAAATCACAACGCCCTTCTATGACATCACAACCCTACCTCTATGACATCACAACCTTCCCCCTATGACATCACAATCCCCTCTCTATGACATCACAACTGGACTCTGTGACATCACAAACCCCAGTATGACTCACAACCGCACTCTAGGACGTCACAACCCCCTCTATGAAATCATAACCCCATCTATGACATCACAATCCCCGATGACGTCACAACCCCCTCTATGACATCACAAACACACTCAATGATGTCACAACGCTATCTCTATGACGTCACAACCCCACTCTATGACATCACAAACCCCTCTGTGACATCACAACCCTCCCTCTATGACGTCACAACCAACTCTACGATGTCAGAACCCCACTCTATGAAATCACAAAGCACTCTGTGACATCACAACGTCCCTCTATGATGTCACAACCCTACCTCTATGACACCACAACCCCACTCTATGACATCACAACCCAACTCTGTGACATCACAACCCAACTCTGTGACATCACAACCCCACTCTATGACATCACAAACCACTCTGTGACATCACAAACCCCATTATGACGTCACAACCCAACTCTTTGAAATCACAATGCCTTTCTATGATGTCACAACCCTACCTCTATGACATCACAACCCCACTCTATGACATCATAACCCCTCTATGACATCACAATCCCACTCTATGATGTCACAACTTGACTCTGTGACATCACAACCACACTCTATGACATCATAACCCCCTCTATGACATCACAAACCGCTCTGTGACAACACAAACTCCACTATGACGTCACAACCCCACTCTTTGACATCATAATCCCCTTCTATGACGGTACAATCCCACTCTATGACGTCACAAACCACTCTGTAACAACACAAACCCCACTATGACGTCACAACCACACTCTGTGAAATCACAACGCCCTTCTATGACATCAGAACCCCACTCTATGACATCACAAACCACTGTGTGACATCACAAACCCCACTATGATGTCACAACCGCACTCTATGACGTCA